>NW_007249810.1:240304-247697 GCF_000164805.1 Carlito syrichta | reverse complement strand
CGCCAGCTCCTCAGGCCCTCTGGAGTCGGCTTCCGGGGCTCCGGTCGCCGCGTGAGCCGTGAGCCTCGGGTCGCCGGGCCGCGGCCCGCCTGGCTTCTCCGGAGGGGGCGGGGCTGCCAGGCCCAGGCCCGAGGCGGCTCCCCGGCGTCCCTTCCGGTCCGAGCTGGCGGAAGTGGCGTCAGGCGGAAGTGGGGTCGAGGCGGAAGTGGCGTCGAGGCCGCAGGGGGGTCGACGAAGCGGCGTCGCGGCAGCCGCGGGGCCCTGCGGCGGCTGACGGGAAAGAGCCGCCCTTTCGAGGTAGGAGCGCGGCGGCGTGGCGCGGGGGCCCGGAGCCGGGGCACGCGGTGGGGGCGGACGGAGCGTGCGCCGGGGCGGGGCCCGCGTGGGGCGCGGGCAGGCGTGCTGGGCCGGCGGCGGCGCTGTCCTCCCGGGCTGGGGCCCGCCCTGGAGGCTCCCCCCGCGCCCTGCGGCTGTCCAGGGCTGGGGGACTCCGACGACGGCCGCTCCGTGGAAGAGGCGTGGGGGGGCGTGCCACGGTAGGTGGGACTGCGAGGGTGGCCCGTGACGCGCCCTGGCGTCTGGTCGCATCGGGTGCCGCGGGTGCCCTGCCCGTCCTGGGACAGGGCACGTCCCGCATCTCAGCTTGCGGGCTCTGCTGCGGGGCCGGCCCAGAGAGACGGCAGCAGAGGGGGAGGGCGCACGGACCCTGGCCGGATTCACCCTGGCGGGACTTGGGTGGCACGTGGAGACCTGGGCTCTGGGGCTGGGACCTCGCCCATGTGTGTGGGGACCGGGGGTTCTTTCCTGCCCGGGGCTCCTCCCGGACGCGCTGGTGTGCAGGGACCCAGCTGGCCCAAGGTGCGAGGGTGAACCGTGGGCCCTGGCTTGACTTCTTAAGGAGCAAGCGTTCTCCTGAGGGCGTGGGGAGCTGCCTCCCAGGGCGAAGGAGGGAGTCAGGAGAGCCGGCAGGCAGAGGCGAGGGCGCGGCCAAAGCCCCAGGTTGCTGAAACAAGAGTAAAGAGAATCTGAACGTGGCTGGTGCTCTCTCTCCGAGGCTAGTGGGTGGCGCAGACTTTGGCTTGGATGCCTGGTCGCTTGCCTTTTCTCAGCTTGTTTCTGAGAAATAACTGAAGTCTTCCTGCGCTGTGTGTGTGTGTGTTTGGGGTGTGAGAGACTGTCACCCATTTCCTGCAGTCTCCGGTGGGAGGTCACCTCATGGTTCTGCCCTTTCTTCCAGCCGCAAGGTGAGGTGACGTTTGATGTGTGGTGTCCCCCGTTTGATAAAGGCTCAGCATGGGAACATTGAAGTTAGAGGTACCACAGATCGTAAATGAGAGCACTTCTATTTTATGCAGAATATGTTCTTTTTTGTTGAAACATTTATTCATAAACAAATAATGGGATAGATGTCCCTATATCATTTTTTTTTTTTGAGTTGGAGTCTCACTCTGTCACCCAGACTGGAGTGCAGTGGCTGCTCCCCGCCACCGCAGCCTCGACCTACTGGGCTCCGACAATCCTTCCACCTCAACCTTCCGAGTAGCTGGAACTACAGGCACGTGCTACCACGCCCGGATAATTTTTTGTTTTATTGTAGAGATGAGGGCTCACCAAGTTGCCCACGTGGGTCTCAAACCCGCAGGGTCAGGCAATCCACTCACCTCAGTCTCCCAAGGCACGGGATTACAGGCTGAGCCACCGAGCCTGGCTCCCTATATCGTTTCTAATCAAACATAATTAGGTTGATTATATTATTTTGAATCCACAAGAATAGTCATTTAAAAAGAGATTTTGAGTTAAGAAACACATAAATAATAAAAACGACACATTGAATTAATAATCCTGGTGGAACTTGAAACAATTGTGGCATCAGTTCTATTCCATTCTGTGTTCTGAGGTAGACAACCCCTCAGTCATTTTCACGGATTCAGTCTCTGGCTTCAGTTAAAGCGCCTAATAATAGTTATTGGTAATGGGTTGAACATGTGCCCTGCTTGACCCAGATGTTGCCGTGAGCTCTGGAGTCCTGCCAGCCGGGAGTGGGGTACCATGACTTCAGGGACCATGCCGACTCTGCTCGCTCTCTGTGCGACACCATGAGAAACATGGCACTGGCAATGGCTTCCAGTTAAAGAGGACATGGTGCAGTCAGTCAAATCAAAGTTTTACTGCAGCTCTCAGAAATAAACGAATAGGAGTCTAGGTGAGCAAAAGCAGGCTCCAAAAGAAGCGGCAGGACCAGACACAGGACACCACAGACGAGCCAGGTCTGCCTGGCCAATCTCAGGCCCCTGAAGAGGAGGCACAAATGCAAACATTTAATAGAATCTCAAAAACTCCTGTGGAATGCATGAATACATGAGAGGCATAGCTTGCATTTTATCTATCTATGTCACCACCTGTGACATCTAGGTGTTTAGATATGTTTTGTCGTTGCAAGCAATGTTGAAATGAATGTCTTCTTTTTACCTACTAGTGCTAGAGTTTCGCTAGGGTCTAATTCTACATGAGTAATTCTGGCCTCAGAGTGTGCACATTTGTAACGTTCGGGACAGGCAAAATATTTTCCAAAGTGTGTTCCAATGTCCCAAGCTAATAGCATGGGGGTGGTTTCTTTTTCCTCAAACCTTTGCCAGTTGAGATCTGAGCTGAAGGTGGGCAAGGACCAGGTCGGCTTCACTCCTTTTAGTGCCAGCATCTGCAGGGTGTCAGACCTGCTGCCTGCCTTCAAAATTCCCATCTCTCCCTTCTTTTACTCAGGAGCTCAGTTGTTGCAGAGCCCTTCGTCATACCCCTAGCATTCGATTCCCAGCTTCCCTTAGAGTAGGAGTTGATAGCGCGTTGAAGTTCAAGTAAATAAAGTGTTGCTGAAAGCCCTCAGGAGGACACATCTCTAGGAATGAAAAGGCCCAGTCTTGTGGCGAAAGAATTCCCATGCCCATGTGCCCGTCTAACGCCTGCCTGGGAGAGCGTGCAAGGCCGTGGGGCACGGCAGCGTCCCTGTAGCATGAGGAGGCCTGCATGGAGATGAAACCTGCCAGTTGTCATAGAGTCTGGAGGGCCCTGCCAAGGCCACTCTGGAAGGCCCGCATTCCCGCCTCCCACTTACTGAGCACAGCAGCGGAGGACACGACTGTATCGTTTGTTAGGAGTTGCCCTCAGGAACTCCCAAGGGCACCTCCGCTGCCCAGGCCACAGTGGGCTCATATGGGATGAGGCCCCACAGCAGGGCTTACCTCCGGGACGGCCTTGAAGGCCACTCGCTCTCAAGGGTCTCCCCCCCCCCCCCAGCCTGCCACCTCACAGCCCAAATGGCTGTGTCTCCTGAAAGCACTCCCCAGGGAGCCCTCTCAAGGCAATGCCTGGGGTCGGTGTCTACTTCCCAATTCCATTCAGAAATGAGACCACACATGTTGAAAATGCCCAGTGCCACTGCTCAGTGACCGTACCTGCCCTGTCCTCCCAGATGTTTTGTAGGATGTGACCAATAAAACCTTTTCTGTTTAAGCTACTGTCATGTGAATTCCTGCTCTATGGGACACAGTCCTGGCTGCTACATGCAGACCCGCATGCTTGACAAGGGTCAGGGTCCTAGCAAACATGGGAGAGTTAGGAGTTACGATGTTTTCCATTATAGTGTGAGGTTACGTGAGTAAAAAAACAGGTGAGACAGTTCTATGGCCCTCAACTTTTTCTCCTTCGCTCCTCCAGCTCTACCCTCATCTAATATGCCAGCACAATTGGAAGTGCCTGTAGGAGCCTACACTGTGTTTTCTCCCTCTTGAGCACACGCGTGATTTCGACCTGAGATGGTTCCTGTGAGCTTGGAAAATGCATCCTCCTTCCCAAACCAGTTCTGGCTCTGACTCTCCTTCCTGGATATCCCATCCCCTGCTGTCCCTCTGTGGAGCCATGGCTCCCCGCCACACAATGCCCACTGACCCCCTCCCTTGAGACTATGGTTTTGAACTCTATCAACTTAGTTAAATTGGAGCTACCTTTCCCATGATTGCTTCCCATAGGGTTGTAGGTGAGAGTTAGCCTGAAAAGAAAATGACCTTACAGGAGCTGGAAGGCAGAGGTGAAGCCCCGAGCATCTCTTATGCTCTGACGCTCCACAGAGCGTGCCAGGTTCCTTTCAAGTCTTTCGAGTCTTTTTGGCCCACCTTGTGGCCTGCTGGCTCCAGCAGCTGGAACAGACTGCCTCTGTTGGCCGCTCCGAGCTCTGGGCAGTGTGCACGCATTGCTCCTTGACAAGCAACACCCGCTTTTCCTGCAGGTCATCACACCATTAAGGCCGAAGAGAGTTAGAGACAGATGTGGGCTCCAGTTAACCCTCATTGGTTCCATGATGTCCTCATAGGCTCCAGAAGTGCTCTCGTAAGTTCTGGTTTGTCCTTGCAATTCCGTGTCACCTCCAGCTTCCCCTCCTGACTGATGGCCAGGCTGGCATGAAGGTAAAGCTTTCCACAGATTTCTTGACTCTCTCCCACGGTGGCAGATGGTCTGATCCCGTGAACGAATCCTGTGTTCTACATAACTCACTGTGGTTCTGCTTCTGCCACTGAACACTGGCCGAGACACTTAGTAACGAATCCCTGGTTGGCTCACTGACGGTGTGCTCGGCTACAAGACTCTATTTCCCACTTGCCACTGAGGAAGTCTGGCCCATCCTTGAGTGGCGCCTCTGGGGAATGGAGAGGAATGTTCCTTTTGCTTGTTTGCCTTCTTTTTCTTTCTCTCTCGAACTCACACATAAAATCTGAGCTCCGATAGCCATCACGTGACCTTGAGGAAGGAAGACACATCAAGGCAGGAAAGCAGAAAGAACAAAAGGGTCTCTGGTGGCCTCCTAGAGCCTGTCCCAAAGCCCTGGACTACCAATGTTGGACTGGTTTATGTGAGGAAAGACAGCCACAGTTTAATAAAAACCACAGGAATTGGGAATCTGCCCCTAGTCACCAAACATCACTTCTTGATTCAGCAAAACATAGGTTGTCTTCCCATGAACTATCACTTGTACTGTAAGGTTCCTTTGCTTGTGAATGAGTCTCCCTTGCTTGAGGGCTGACAGTGAGCATGCGGGGGAACTGCATCCATCCCGAGTCCTCCAGACTTGGTGTTGCATCCGGCAGACAGCAGGAACACAGGGGAGTCTGTTGACTGTGACTGAGCCACAAGATTCACGTGGTTATTAATTCCCCATGAAGAAACTAAAGTTCTCTGCTGAAAGAGGATGCACTCTGCAGGCCTCACACTGGTGGAGCACACGTGACTCCTGTTCTCCTCCCACCATCTTCCCTGAACTCTCTGTTCTTGAAGAAGTTAAAAGTAATTATACTTTGAGCTCATTGAAGGATTTCACCCTGGGCCCCCTCTCTACTCAGTCATTGGTGGATGTTCTGGATTTTTTCAGAATGTTGCAAGAGAAGATCATGGACACCTACATGGGCTCCAAGCTCTTGGGGAGGACGAAGTCTATGAGCACCTGAGAAGTAGCCAGAATTCAGCCTTTACTGTCTGCAGAGCTGAGGCCCCCTGTGCCCTGGATGAGCAGATGGGGTGGCTTTAGGGCAATGCTCCCTCCTTTCTCTGACCCACCAGCCAACATGGGCCTCTCTTGGGGGAGGTCCAGGGACCTTTGCCTGAGCCAGGTTTCCTGGAAGCATTGAAGAAGGAGATCAAATCCACAAGTATTCCTTATTCTTTGTTTCTTTATCTCTCATAGATAGATAGATAGATAGAAACAAAAGTCTGTATATTTTTATAGATCTATATACACACACCATATGCACATCCTACTTTTTCCTGTTTCTTTTTTTATTATTTTAAAATTCAGGATTAGGTAAATAAATGGTCATCGTACAGGTGAAGTTTGGGCCTCCACTGATCCTCCCTTCACCTGGTTTGGGATAGGAGACCCTTATTGATGGTATGTGCCCCCCCCCCCCCAGCAGTGTCCTGCTACTGCCAATCCCTTTCTTGTAGCATTATGATAAATGTTCAGGATCACTTATGAGTGAGAACATGTGGCACTCAGTTCTTTGTTTCTGTAATAGATCCCTGAGTATGATAGACTTTCAGTCCATCCAGGTTGCTGCAAAGTCCATCATTTTGTCCTTCCTTATGGCTGCATAGTATTCCATCATGTATATATATGTATTTTTTTTATCTAATCCACTTTCAATGGGCAGCAATGTTGGCTCCATGTTTTTGCTATTGTAAATAGTGCTGCAATAAACATGTGAGTGCAGGTATCCTTTTTGTAGAATGACTTGAATTCTCTGGGTATATTCCCAGAAGAAGGATTGCTGGATCATATGGAAAGTGATTTTTAGAACTTTTAGAAATCACCACACTGTTTTCCACAGAGGTTGTACTAATTTACACTCCCTCCTTCAGTGTAGAAGTGTTCCCTTTCCTCCAGCATCTGTTGTTTTTTGAGCTATTAATGATGGCCATCCTGACTGGAGTTAGTGGGTATCTCAGTGTGGTTTTGATTTGCATTTCTTTGACAATTAGAGAGGTTGAGCATTTTTTTAATGTATCTGTTGGCTGCTTGTATGTCTTCTTTGGAAGTGTCTATGCATATCTTTTGCCCACTTTTTAACAGAGCTGTTTATTTTTTCCTTTTGGCATGTTTGAGTTCTTTGTAGATTTGTTGTGTTTCTGTAGGGAGCTCTAGATAATACAATAGTTTTAAGTAACTTTATTAGTTTTAACCCTCCATTTGTCCTTTAATTTGTTTAAATATTCATTTTTGTTAAAGTTAAATTCATGCAATATAAGATTTACCATTTTAAAGTGAACAATCCAGTGCTATTTAGTATATTCATAATGTTTGCAACCATCACTCTATCTATTAATATACATTGGCCTACAGAATTTTTTACATATGGTTTTTCAAATTTTGATACCTGAATTGTTAGGTTATGCTATTAAAATATGGTGGTAATTTTCCACAATGTGTGCTCCACGGAGTGGTGTGCATAGCATGGACTATATCCATTTTCTTTTCCTTTTTTCTAACAGTTTACTTTTAGGGACGTTTTGGGATCACAGCCTGAAGCAGGCACAGAGGCTTTTCACAAGCCTCCTGCCCTACACCTGTACAGCGTCCCCCATGACTCACATCCCCCGAGAGAGGGACATTTGTCCGTTTTCTTTTTGAATGGTAAAACAGAAGGCACATTTGGTTATTGAGGGTTTTTTTAAAGAGACAATAGTTTTTGTACCGGAATATTAGGACAGTCAATATATATCTTAGTTATTTTGGACATGCAATATTCTTCTTAAAAAAAAAAACACTACTTTCATGTTTTATTTTATTTATTTATGTATTTATTTATTTTTGAGTTGGAGTCTCACTCTGTCGCCCAGACTGGAGTGCAGT
>NW_007249810.1:225891-240284 GCF_000164805.1 Carlito syrichta | reverse complement strand
TGAGGTCTCGCCAAGTTGCCCAGGCGGGTCTCGAACCCGCGGGCTCAGGCCATCCACTCATCTCAGCCTCCCAAAGCGTGGGATGACAGGCTGAGTCACTGAGCCCGGCTACTTTGATGTTGTAAAGTCAGTACATGATTGTGCTTATCAGGCTCCTAGTTTTTTTTACTGCACTTCAAAATCTATTTTCGTTTCAGTTAGGGTTTAAATTAAAGAGGAAGAACTGCCATGAGTTACAAGGCGTGCGGTGTTCAGTTAGGGGTTAGGCTTTATCCCACTGTGGGGATTGGCAGAAAAGCCTCTGCAAGGCCGCTATCTCTGCATGTGATGTTGGACTCCAATCAGCAAGACCCTCGTTTGGGAAGAAAGGCTGTCAGTCTTCCAGGTGAGGACAAGGTGGCGTAGGCCACATTGCCTCCCTCTACAGACGCATGTGCGAGGATTAATTCCATTGGCAATTTTTAAAAGAGCCTCAGGGGCGAAGAGAGGAAGGTGCATTGGTTAGAATCTGATGACTGGAGAAACGACACTGCGACGGGTCTGCTGAGTCGTGATTTTATCCTCCTCTAGATGCTAGATGAGGTTCCTGCAAGTCTTAGAGCCAAGACCGGCCCAGCAGAGATGGAAAAAAATAGGAAGGAAGGCAAGGCAGACTTCCTCTCTCAGACCAGGGGACCAGGAAAGGGAAAACCCGAGGGAGCTTTGTAACTAGACTCTATCCCCACAGCAGGCTTCCCTGGCGGCGGCTGGCCAGAGAGGCCCAGCCGCAGAAGGGCCTTCAGAGCCAGCACACCCGACTCCGGCGGGTGACGGCAAAAATCAAAGAGGCAAACAGGGTCAAGGGTCTCATAGCCTAACATCTAAATTATACAGAATACAAGCAAAAATTAGTAGCCATACCAAGACCCAGGAAAATCAAAAGCTCTGTTAGTGAGGAAAAGTTAAATGCATGAGGTCTCAATAGGTTTCAACTCTAAGACAGTGAGAGCTAAAGCCTTTGGCGCCTACGTACACAAGAAAAAAGCTGGAAAACCTGCAAATTGGTAAGGTTTCTTGAGCTGGTCAGAGATGTGAGGTCACAGGGTCAACAACTAACCTGGAATCTAGAGAAAGAGAGACAGACACACACACACACACAGAGAGAGAGAGAGAGAGAGAGAGAGAACAAGAGACCCTACACAGAGACAAGGACAGATATTTTTTGCTTACCTAGAACAGAAACCCACAGAATTCTATGTATACCAGTAAGAATATTAAACTGGTCACTTTCAACTAATTACTAAAGGTTAGTTAGTGGGTCACCAGTTGCAGGCTTTTTCTCTAGGAACTCTATCAGGTTTCCACAGGGAAGACTCAGAGACCCCAGAAAAGGCTCCGTGGTCTTGCTAAGGGAGGAAACAGCAGCCACAGTGAAATCTCCCCAAACCCAGCGCTCCTATACGTGAAGAACTTTAAACCTAGGGAAAAGGCAGTGAACAGTGTAGCCTGAGGATACTTGAGACAACCCAACTTAGAGGGAGAGAACAGAGATGATGGGGTCGGGGGGTACCATTTTGCCAGGGATGGCTGCTGGGTCCAGCTTTACATCTGAAGGCAGAGAGGGTCACATGCCTACCGAAGACTGATGCTTTGGGAAAACGACAGAAAACAGGGTTACCCCATAATTAACTTTAGAATATGTGCTCTTATTAAACTTAGAATTTTTAGCATTTGGTCAACTTTCTGTTTTCTTTTACCCAGATTTTTTAGCTTCCAACATCTTCAAAATGTTGTGTCTGACACCATTTTTAAAAATGTAATTCATATGCCATAATATTCCCTTTTGCAAAGTGTTCAATTCAGTTGGTGTTACTATATTAATAAAGCTGTACAACCGTTTAAAAAAACTCACCTTTGTCCATACCTCACCCCCATGCTCATAAGCACCGAGTCTTAATATCAGCCAAGAGGACTGGAAGTCACAGACCACCTCTGGGAGCAGCAGAGCAGGTGGCCCGGAGGTCAAGAGCGTCAAAGAATCAATCAAGGGATTTGAGCCTTTAGCCCACCAAGAGTAGCCTCAGCCACAGCAAGCTTTAAACAGCCCGGCTGGGGTTAAGCTAAATTAACATACAGCCACACTGAAGGCCTGTGCGTTCATCTCTAAGCATGAAAAACATTCAGCGCATTGCTTACCATCCTACTGAATAGGTCTAGATTTCAACAACAACAGCAACAACAAAAATGATGTGGCATAGCAAGAGGCCAGGACAAACAATAATGGTCCACACCGGACTCAGATGTGATGCAGAAGCTAGAGCCATGAGACTGGTAACTTAAGGTATTTATGACTGAGATGAAAAGAGAGAGCTCCTGCAAGATCCGATGGGTAATTTCAGCAAAAGATAAAGATGATGAGGTGCTAGAAATAAGCGCAGATGCTGTCTATGGAGAATGCCTTCAACGAGCCCATCAGCAAACCTGACCCCACTCAAGAAACAATCAGGAGCCGGGCTCGGTGGCTCAGCCTGTAATCCCGCGCCTTTGGGAGGCTGAGGTGAGTGGATTGCCTGAGCCCACGGGTTCGAGACCTGCCTGGGCAGCGAGACCTCATCTCTATAATAAAATCAAAAAATTAGCCGGACGTGGTAGTGCGCGCCTGTAATTCCGGCTACTCGGAAGGCTGAGGCGGAAGGATCGCCGGAGCCCAGCAGGTCGAGACTGCGGTGGCCGGGAGCAGCCACTGCACTCCAGTCTGGGCGACAGAGTGAGACTCCAACTAAAAAAAAAAAGAAAGAAACAATCAGGGAACTTGAACTAACTGTATGACTACTAAGGTCCACAGAAATCGCCCAAACTACAAGACAGAGTAAAATGGTGGGAAAAATAGAGCAGCGAATTCAAGCTGTGGGACAACATCAAATGGTCTAGCACCATCAGAATTCTAGAAGGAAAAGAATGCAAATGGAACAGAAGAAACAATGGAAGAAATAACACCTCACATGTCCAAAATTAGTGACACACAAATGAAAAGAAAACCCTGAAGGCATCCAGTGATTCAATAGGCAGATGTTGCCTGAATCTCCTCCCACATTCCAACACGTATAACAACACACACAGGCCTTTGTGCTCCCAAAGTCTGTGACCCCGCTGAAGACATCTTGGGCAAGGGGGATCCAGATGAAGGCTACTTAAACATGGCTGGAGCGGTCCCAAAGAATCACTCAACCCTTAACCCACTGAGAGCAACTATGCCTTTGAGTTTATGGGGTAAGGACCTCTGAGGCCATCCTGGGAGACCTTCCTTCTGAGACATCTAAGACCACACACCCAACACCGCCTATCTCGCGTTAATAAAAAACTTTTTATCCATTGTATTTTCTATTTTTCATTTATTTCTTTTTAAAATTGAAGCAAATTCCTTTTTTTGAGTTGGAGTCTCATTCTGTCACCCAGGCTGAAGTGCAGATGCGCACTCCCAGCACCGCAGCCTCTACCTACTGGGCTCTGGCGATCCTTCCACCTCAGCCTTCTGAGTAGCAGGAACTACAAGTGCATGCTACCACACCTGGCTTATTTTTTGATTTATTGTAGAGACGAGGTCTCACCAAATTGCCCAGGCTGATCTTGAACGCCCGGTTCAGGTAATCCTCTTGCCTTCGCTTCCCAAAGTGCTGGAATTACAGGCTGAGTCCCTGTGCCTGGCAGAAGTGAAGTACTTTTTAAAATTGTTTAAAGTTTGCACAAGTTATAAGGGTTTGATGAGTTTCCCAAAGGGAACCCACTCATGTAACAAACACAGAAAGCATTAAATCACCACATCCCAGAATCCCCCTTCATGCTCCCTGCCACACGCCCTCCATCCTTCAGAAGTAAACACTGTCCCAACTTCAAACACTGGATATAAGGTTTCCTAATTTTAGACTTTGTTTAAATGGAGTAATTCAGCATTTACTTTTTTGTCTCTGGCTGCTTTTAGAGACTATGTTATGGACAATTCACCCCTCTTTAGAGTGAGTTTCATTTTGTTCATTTTCATTGGTGAGTAGTATTTTATTGTATACAAATACCAGAATTTATTCATCCACCCTATCAGGATTGCTTCTACCTTGGGGGCCGTTCCAAATGATGCTTCAAGAATGTTTGCACGTGTCTTTTGGGGCATATAAATGCCCACTTCTGGTGGGTGGATTTCTAGATTTCTGTGCCATATGGTGTGCATATGCTCAGCTCCAGTGGAGACTGCCAAACACTCTTCCAAAGCGACGACACCAATTTGCATCCTAACCAGCAGTGAATGAATTCTCCATTTCCCCTGCCTCTATGCCAACATTTGGTATTTAAATTCCAGTCATTCTGGCAGGTGTGCGGTGATAGCTCATTGTGATTTTGTTACAGCTTTCTTCTAGCCAAAAGGTAGGAAAATTGCCCTGCATATGGGAAGGGATTTAGAGAATACTTATTGAGTGAACAGCTGGAGCACACAATGAATGAACTGTAAGAAAAGGCACAGCTTCAGGGACATTATGTGCTCACAGCACTCTGACGGGAGAGCTACTCTAACCATTGAGACCTGGGCTCTCGTGGGCGTGGAGGCAAGTTGCTGACAGGGCTCAGCTCTGTCCACTCATCATACATCACGCAAAACATCAACAGTCCTAGAGGCCTAATACCCAATCCTGCCCTCTGGTGTGGTCTCCAGGACACCAAGTCCCAGGCCGTCTTCAGACATTGTGCATCTTCAACTCTCACTTTTTAGACACCTACTTGGTGAGTTGATGATGAACTAGGATGTGAAACGTACCCTCTCTCCTCTTTGCAACACTGAAATGTGGGTCCCAAGGACTGTCACCACAGTGGACATCCCACAAGAGGCAGCCAGAGCACAGAGCAGCGGGGTCACCTTACACAAGCCCGTGTTCTGTGGGAGCACCGAGTGTCAACAGAAGAACTCAGGGTGACCAACTCCAGTGTCAAAAGACAGAAAGATCACAGGTATTGAAGCCAGGCGTTCTAGGACTGTGAGCACACATAGAGCCAGAGAACAGGCGATGCCGTGGGTGGTGTGTGAGCAGGCTGAGGAGAGCAGGGCCACAGTAGTGCTGCTGTTCTCAGGGGAGCCTTGCCTCAATGACACTCAGTGGCTCCAACTCACAGACCCACCCACGGCACCTCAGCTTCACTCATTGAGACGAGAGTCTCTAACGTTCCCCCTGATGCTTGGTGAAGCCGACACGGAGTCTCGTGACTTCCTGTGGAAGAGGAAAACCAGTAATCGAGCCATGACCATGTTAACTCTCATCATCAGAACACTATGAGCAGGGATGGGTCGTAGCTGACACAAACAGTGATGCTGGTCCTGCTCCCCACCTAGATGTCGCATTTCTTCATCATCGTTCTAGTTGGGCTGTGCTCTCGGTTGGCCTGCTGTATGTATTCAGGGGACATTTACCTAGCCAGTTAATCTAGGCCATACGTAAATGAAAGGAAAATCCTTGTGGTACATTTTCTGAGTTATAATCCCCATGACCTCATGATTCTCTCTGATCGCTTTTCTCCTGTCTTTGCTTGCCACAGAGAGCTCCAGGGAGGGAAAGCCTGTGATCCCCCTGTGAAGCACATCGTGCACGGAATCTTCACCCCACCAGTGACGAGCATCATCGTGCCGGAAGTTAATTTTATATCAGATAGTAGGTAGCATAACACTTGGGCTTAACCACTGAGGAATTACATGAGATGTTCAAGCTCCCATAAAACTGTGTTTAAAAACAATCCTCCTTTCTTCTTTTTTCCGGGTTTGGGGCCTTACTCTCGATCCCTGCTTTAGACTGAACCGTAACCAAGAAAACTCCTCCACGTTAAAGAACTCACCTGGGTGAGGACCCCAGGGAGAAGTCTACCAGGTAGAGGAGGGGCTGTCCATAGTTTCACTGTGGGCTTCAATCCCACAGGGAACCCTCGCTCTCCACAAGGTACCAGACCAAAAGCTTTCGCTGCTGAAAGAGAGTTTCAGACCCTTACAGAGAACTTCTGAAGCCCTGTCCATTTTTGCCAGATGAAACCCAGTCTGCAGGTTTTTATTGTCATCAAACTTCTAGGCAGTGGTAAAATTTAAACATGCCAAGTCAATCCAGTATTTTCTGGAGCAAAGGCAATCTCTTCATCATATTGCCTCAACCCTGGGCAACTGTTGTGGCTTCCGGTGCGTGGCCCTGCCCTCAGGCTTCCCTCTGCCGCACCTCCATTTCTCTTCCAGATTAACCTTCCTCTGATTTTACCCTCACGACCCGCTTCCTGCTCACAGTCTTTCAGTGGCTTCCAGTGCCTAAGCATGTATTCTGATCCTTCCACCTGAGGACTTTTTTCATGTGTCAGCCCAGCTTTCCAACTTCACAACTCATTACCCAGTATATTCAAGCCTGCTGTTCCTACGGGAATGAAAACTCTGACCTGTGACCGCACATTTAGAGTAGCTCTTTGCTAGTATAATAATGTGACAGACCCTGACATCTTCACACTCCACAGACAGTGCTCCTCTTCTAATTTTCACCTTTCTAGGTATCAGAGATACCGAGGCACCTTCCTAACACAGTAGCTAGCAAGATGTGGGTATCAATGGAGACTTTATGTTCCTGCCACCCGGTATCTACAGGTTATCCCAATCACCTGATCAGTATGAGAGGGATCTCTGGACTCATTCTTGCAACCTTTTCTCCGTGAAATTTTCCTATCTTATTGATCCTGTTCTGGGAGTCCTTGGTGACCACAAATCTTGACAACTATCATCCTGGCATTCTATTTGGTTAAAATGGATGTTTTAACAGATCTCATATTTTGATGACCTTTATTACTGATAATTGCATTAAAATAAGGTAGATTGGATTTGGTAGACACGAACATGTCATTCCTGTTCTTCCATGGTTTTCTCTAGTTGTATGTATAAAACGTGTGTACATTAAACTGATCTTTCTCACGTAGAACATGATTAAAATGGAAACCACCAGCAACATCTTGTGTCCCTTATGTTCTCGGATTTTCTTCTTTTTTTTTGAGAAAGTAGAATTTATTGAGAGGACAGAAAGTTTCCCCCAGTGGGAGGGGACCTGAAGGGGTTGCCCTGTTCTCACCCTTTCTAGGCCATGACTAATATCTCCCTGTTGGCAACAGCATGCAGAACATGTGCTGATAAAAGAGATTTGTGCACGGACAATTAATACCTTGCAGTCTCTTTGGTGTTTACAGCCGGTCTCCCAGACACATCAGCTAGCTGGGGCACTGTGTCCAGCCATATGGGAGGTGTATGGATTGGTGAGCCAGCCCTGTGGTTGAGGGCATCAGAGACACATTAAAAAATAGATACTGAGTCTTTCCATTGAGGCTGTAGCAGTGGTCCAAATGCTTTTACTAGTTTTTACATCATGTAAACATAGGTATTGATAACATTATTTGGTAATGCTGTCAAAAAACTTTAATAAACCCTTTCAGTGGTGATTAGCTCAAAACATTAAAATAAATATTTGACTACAAAGTCATACACAAATTAGTATTTCAAGAATGTTAATAAACATGTAAAAATGCTGGCATAGAGACCATTAGGACCACAGTGTTATGAACCATCACATAAAAACCAGAAGATACAAGTCTTCTGCAGAAGATGCATCTATATACATTTCAAAAAGTTAGCAATTATTTTAAGAAGACTGGACCCAAGAAAATGTATTTTTTATTACTTTTATTTTAAAGATGTGGGGTACAATTCAGGGTTAGGTACATAAGTGGTCATCGTGTAGGTAAAGTTTCAGTACCTTTATTGATATTATGTGCCCCCCCAGCAGTGTCCCAGTACTACCAATCCTTGTCTTATAATATTATAATAAATGTTCAGGGTCCACTTACGAGTAAGTACATGCAATACTCAGATATTTGTTTCTGTGACAGATCACTGAGTATTATAGATTCTAATTCCATCCAAGTTGTTGCAAAGTCCATAATTTCATTTTTCTTTATGGCTGAGTAATATTCCATTGTGCTCCACATTTTCTTTATCCAGTCCACTTTCAGTGGGCAGCATGGTTGGTTCCATATTTTTGCTATTGTGAATAATGCTGCAATAAATACGTGTGTGGAGATATCTTATTTAGAGAGTGACCTGAATTCCTTTGGGTATATTCCCAGAAGGGAGCTTGCTGGGTCATGTGGAAGGCTGATTTTTAGATCTTTGAGAAATTGCCACAGAGGTTTTACTGGTTTACATTCCCACCCACAGTGTAGAAGCGTTCCCTTTCCCCCACATCCTCTCCAACACCTGTTTTTTTGTTTGTTTGTTTGTTTGTTTTGAGTTATTGATGGTGGCCATCCTGACTGGATGTATCTATAAGGCTCCATTAATCTAAACAGTCTGGTCTTGGTACAAGAATAGGCATATAGACCAATGGATAGAGATTCTGGAAGCAGAACTTCAATTTCTCAACCAATTCATCTTTGACAAAGCCTCCACCAACAACCACTGGAGAGAGAAGAACCTGTTCAGTAAATGGTGCTGTGAAAAGTGGCTGACCGCATGCAGGAGATTGAAATAGGACCCCTACCTATCGCCATACATAAAATCAATTCTAAATGGATCAAAGACCTAAATGTAAAACTCAAACTATAAAATTCTTAGAAGAAAATGTAGGAAACACCCTTACAGAAATTGGAATAAGGATCCAATTCCTGATTAACTCCAAAAGCAAATGCCTTTTAAAAGATGACAGACAAGTGGGACCTCATCAAACTGAAAAACTTCTACAAAGCAAAAGAAACCAAGAGAGTGGAGAGGCAGCCTACAGAAAGGGAAAAAATATTTGACAACTGTAAATATGACAAAGGCTTAACATTCAGCATCTACAAGGAACTCAAACATGCTGAAAGGAAAAAAAAAAACCCCGATTAAATGTGGGTAAAAGATATGAATAGACACTTCTCAGAAGACATACGAGCAGCCAAGATACATGAAAAAAATGCACAACCTCGCTAATCATCAAAGCAAAGCAAAAAAAAAAAAAATATATATATATATATATATATACACACACATATATATATACACACACATATATAATGTATTTTTAAAAACCATTTGCTGAAGAAATATCTGCATTTCACTCAGTAGGGAACATTTTTATTAGATTTATTAACTTGTTTTTCAAAATAATCTAATTTTTAATTCCAATATTTTTTGCATACATGCTAAAAATAAGTAATACCTAAAACTGAAAGAAATTCTAACCAACATGCCTATATATATTTTTAAAAACTTAAATGAAGATTGTTTTTAAATACAATGATATGACCCCGCAGGGAAACGCAGGATTGCAGAGAAAAATTAAGCACCATAGAAAGAAGTATGTATATATGTGAGAAAATATTTAAGTTTATTGATGCTGATGAAAACAGGGTGCGCTAACAATAATGGTAATGCAACATACAATTTATATTGCACGTAGGATTAAAATTCATGGGAACAATAGCACAAAAACAGGCATTGGTAAACACAAATAGAGTGTTTTGACAGTTTAGAATTGCTGGGGAAGGGAGAAATTGAATAATTTTGTTAGCAATAAGTCAAAGATGCAAATTAGAGTATTTAGGCTGATTTCAAAAAAAGTAAAAGAATGTGTAAATAATAAGCCAATAGAAAAAAGAAATAATACAAATATCTGATTAATTTAGAAGATGGAAAATAGGCAAAAGGGAACATAGAAGAGGTAGGTAATATAAAAAAATAGTAAAATGATAGATCAAGAAATTAAATATTATATTTGTTGTTTATATTAAATATAAATGGATTAAATAGTCTGTAAAATGCTACAGTTTTTGGAGATAATTAAATAAAGAAAAATTGATGAGTGAATATCAGTAACAATAAAAAATAAAAAATTTTGCTCTGCAAAAGCCCATGTAAAGAAATGTAAAGAAACTACAACTTGGTGGAAAATATTTGCAAACTGCACATCTGACAAAGGGCTAATATCTAGAACATACAGAGAATTCTAAAAATTTAATAGGTTAAAAATAGAAAATGAGCAAAAGACATGAACAGAAATTTCACCAAAGAGGATATACAGATGGCAAGTGAAAATAAAATGAACAAAAAGATGTTTACAGATGGCAAATCAGTGCATGAAATAATGTTTGCCATAATCAGCCATCAAGGAAATGCAAATTAAAACCACAATGAGATGCCAGTATAAACGTACCAAGTGACTCTTAAAAGAAAAAAAAAGAAAACAATTGTGACAACATCAAATACTGGAGAGAATAGGGAGACACTGGATCCCTCACATTTCCCTATTGGGAATGTAATACGGCCACCACTCTGAAAAATAGTTGATCAGTTTCTTATTAAAATTAATCATACAATTATCATAAAACTCAACAATTTGTTCTCTTGGGAATAAAATGAAATTAAATAAAAACCCATGCTCACACAGAAACTCATATGTGAATGTTCATAGCCATTTTATTCATTATAGCCATCAAGTGCAAACAGTCAAGATCTTTTAAATGGGTGAATGGTTAAACTAACTGTGTTACATGCATACCATTAAATACCAATCAGCAATAAAAAGGTGTAAATTGATACATGCCAATGGCTGGATGAAAATCCAGATAATTTTTCTGAGTGAAGAAAAGAGCTAACTCAAAAATGCTATACACTGTGTGACTACGTTTATATAAATTTTTGAGCCGGGCTCGGTGGCTCAGCCTGTAATCCTGTGCCTTTGGGAGGCTGAGGTGAGTGGATTGCCTGAGCCCGCGGGTTCAAGACCCGCCTGGGCAGCGAGACCTCATCTCTATAATAAATCAAAAAATCAGCCGGGCGTGGTAGCACACGCCTGTAGTTCCGGCTACGTGGATGGCTGAGGCGGAAGGATGGCCGGAACCAAGCAGGTCGAGGTTGCGGTGGCCGGGAGCAGCCACTGCACTCCAGTCTGGGCGACAGAGTGAGACTCCCACTCAAAAAAAAAAAAATTTTTTTTTGAAGGGACATCATTTTAGAAATGAAGAACAGATAAATTGGTTTGGGGCAGAGAGGGAGGTGGGCATGTAGAAGATGGGTCTGGCTACAAGTGCACAACACAGAGAATCCTTGAGGTGAGGGACTGGTTTAATATCTTCAGTGTGGTGGTGGATACAAAAATCTCTAATCAGGATAAAACTGTATAGAGCAAAATACACTCACAAATGACTACAATAAAACTGGGGAAATAACATCGGTGGATTGTATTCTGGTTGTGACATTATCTTATAATTTTGCAAAGTTTTACCCTTGGGGGACACTTGGTAAATTGTACACAGTTGCTCTCTGCATTACTGTATGCAGCTGTATGTGAATCTTTTAAAATATGTAGTTAAAAATCAAATAATCAATGTCACGAAATGTGCTCCTCCACGCTGAGGACTATACAACATTTTTGCTATAAATTAAAGAAGAATATAAATGAAGGGATATACCATGTTCATTGACAGAAGGACCCAATACCACAAATATTTATTCTCCCCAAAATGTTCTACTCAATATAATCTTAGTCAAAAATTGACTCATTGATGCTAAAATGTTTTTTAAAAAATGCAAAGAAGTAAAAATGGCAGGCAATCTTGAAGAGCAGAAAGATTATTATGAAGGACTTGCAATATCAGATATCAAGACTGATTATAAAAATATATTAATTAATGCTTTTCATGGTGGTGCAAAAAAGACAGATAAAATGAACACAGTAGAAGATCCAAAACAGACACATGTTACCTTACAAAAAAGTCTGCACTGTGGTATGGCGTATAAATCATTAAAATTAAGAACATTAAAACTGAGAATCTGCATTTATCAGAGGGCACTGTTAAGAGAATAAAAAGACCAGCACAAAGAGTAGAAATGCTATATGATCAATATAGCTAATAAACGATTTTTCCAAAAAATATCTACAGTGAGCAAAAGACTTGAACAAGCCTTTCAAAAAAGGGCATAAGCAAGGCCCACAGACTGTGAAAAAGTGCTAAAATCTACTAATGATGTGGGGAGTACAATAAAAATGGCTATATTGCTTACAAAAACGACCTTATTACTTTCTTACGTCCTGTAGGCACATCCTTTTGCCAGGAGAATTTTCCTCTCCTCGCATAAAGAGGTAACATTTATTTCCATATGAGTAACATGTTAACAGTCAAGAACCTTGAAGCTCTTGAATCTGGAATGGCCTTGTAACTTGCTTTGGCCCGTTGAAGTAGAAGAAGTGATGTTATGTGCCTCCTGGAGATGATGCTGTCGCCATGCAAAGAAGCCCAGACTAGCCTCCTTGAGGATAAGAGAGCATAGGGGCAGGCAAGCATAGCCAGCACCAACAACGTGTCAAGCCCTTGAGAGTGGCCATGTTGGACAACCTTGTACCAAGGGAGCCTCCAGATAACCAAGCATGAGAGATTCCTGGAAGGATCAGCAAAGACACAGCCCAACTGGTCCCAGACCAAACTGCCAACCCATGTGATTGCCCAGTGGAGTAAAGTGGTTGTTATTTTAGGCCTCTAAGTTTGGGTGTGTGTAATGACAGCATTCACAGACTGAAACGGTGATATAATGCGACACACCCACCAGACAAGCTACAGTGAAAAATAAAGACAACATCAACGTATACCACAGTTCAGAGCAACAGGAACTCTTACACTCTGCCACTGGATATGGGGACTGGTATAATCGTCTTGGAACACCATTTGGCAGTATCCATCAAAGTCGAACAGACATACTCTCACACCCAGCAATTCTGCTCCTTATATGCCTAAGAAGAGTGCACAAAAATACATTTAAGACTGGTAACTGTAGCATGGCTCACAAAGACAAAACTGGAAACAACCCAAATATCCATCTAAAAAAGAATGGATAAAAAAGCAAATTGTGATACATTTCTACATTATACAGCCACAAGAACAGACAACCACAGCTGCCGACAGCTATCCAGATTGCTATCACAACCACAATGCTAAGAGGAAGATATCAGACTCAGGAAGAGGACGCACTTCCTAGCTGCATTTCTGCAATGCGGTTGTAGAGTTAGGAGCGAAGAGAGTCATTGACTTGCTGGAGGAAGAAGAAGGCAACCTCAGGGGTTTGGACCTTGGCAGTAGTCTCCTCCTTTCCTTCTTTTTCTTTTTTGAGTTGGAGTCACTCTGCCACCGAGGTTGGAGTGCAATGCCACACTCATGGCCACCCCAGCTTTGACCTGCTGGGCTCTGGTGATCCTTCTGCTTCAGTCTTCTAAGTAGCCAGAACCACAGGAGTGTGCTATCACGCCCGGATAATTTTTTATTGGTTGTAGAGACAAGGTCTCATCAAGTGGCCTGGGCTGGTCTTGAACCCATGGGCTCAGGCGATACTCTCGCCTTGGCCTCCCCAAGGCTGAGCCACCGAGCCTGGCCAGTCTCCTTCTTAATCTAAATGCTGCAACCATGAATATACTTACTCTGTGAGAAGCCACCAAACTGCACACTTAGGATCTGTACGGTTTCGTGCATGCATGTCACACTTCAAGACAAGTTACAAGACCATAAGACCCAGAGTGAAAGGAAACATGTTCTTCCGAAAAATACTGGCGATTTGGTATTGGAAACGTACGACCAAAGCACTGATGAATGTACGTAAACAGATACCCAAAACAAGCATCTGCATATGCTACTTTTAAGTGTCCAGAGAATCAACGGGGAAAGTTGATTTTGCTTTAATGTGAATGTGTGTGGACTGTTTTTGAAAGTAGATTTATTTTTAAAAATGTTTCCGAATTGAACAATTCTGAGACTCTAATACACCCGATTTGTAATCAGTCGCTGTTATCAAATTTCACTTCTTTTTAATGTTCCTTCTCATTCTCAGAACTTTCCTAGTTCAAACAAAAAAATTATATGGCCTCCCATCTGCCACGCTCCACCTGTTTTTCACATAGTACGCTCTAGGATTTGATTTGTATTTGCTGGTGGTTTTTCAAGGTTTGCTCTCAGTTCCATTTTAATAGCTATTCCTCTGAATATTTTCTTTTCTAATCGGCTATAAAAAGTTCTGGCTACCGAGGATCTCGCTTGGCCAAACGGCAGCCAGGCCCCCGAGGCTTCTCCTAGCCCTGGCTGCGTGAGTCCGTGTAAAACCCAGTTTCAGCAAAGCACTCTGCTAAGTCAGAATACCAAAAAACCGCCCTTGGTGTCTGCCCACGCTCCGTCTCTGGTCAGTCTCCTCCTCCCCCGGGGGATGCCCGGCTACCCCGGCGCGACCTCAGCAAGAATCCCGTGGGTCGGCTCAGCCGGAGCCCCACCTGGTGTTCCGCTCCGCCGGCTTCCCTCTGCGGCCCGCCCGGCCCCGTGGCGACAGGCCCCGCTGGAGCCGGGCCTCCCTG
>NW_007249810.1:186409-225871 GCF_000164805.1 Carlito syrichta | reverse complement strand
CGCGTTCCTGGGCCCTCTGGGTGTCAGGAGCCGTGGTCTGAGTAAATCCTCGGGGACGCCGGGACGCCGGGACCCAAGGGCAGTTCGGCCCGTCCGCTGGGCGGGGGAGACCCACTCCTGCCAGAGTTACCGGCCGCAGGGCAGGGTGGGCGCGGGCACGCGGGAGTCGCAGCCCTCCCCCCGCCTCGACCCGCGAGCAGACTCGCTCTGGCTCTTCCCGTCTCTTCTGCCGCTGCTGTCCTCTGGGGGGTTCCGGGAGCCCTGCACCCCACGACCCTTCCTTGGCCCAGCGCAGGCTCTCCTGTCCCGACTGTCACCACTTGGACCTTGGGCGCTTACCCCTTCCGTGTCTAACCTTTCTCTCCAGGATTCCAGTCTTATCGAGCTGTAGTGTATCTTTTATAAGTGAATCCTGCAATTTGGGATAAACCCATCTCTTCGGGATAGCGACACCATCTGACAGAATACCTGCTGTTTATCTGGTGCGTAATGGATACCAGCTCTGCACTCAACTTAAAAATTAATCCTTATATGGCTTCCACAGTGTTACTACTATGAAACTGATCATAGATGAGGAAGCTGGTGGACAGAGAAGCTCGATTACTTGCCTATGACATCTGGGGGTGGGCGGCACTGAAACAGGGATGGTGGGTTATCCCTTCTCTTAGATGGTGGCTGTGTCCAGCATTTCAGATTGTGGATCTAGTTGATGGGGGTTTTTCTGTCTGTATTGGCTTCTTGTGCCACTGTTCGGTCCACTGTTCAGTCCACTGTTGCAACCAACTATTTGGCATTGAGTATTAAAAAATTTTAATCTCTGGATTTATTTGACACCTTTTCGAAATCTAGGTGAAATACTATGCACTGATGATCTCTTACAGAATTAGCCAATAAAATTTTTAAAAGGCAAAAATTAACATACACTGATGACACTGTGCAGGATGACTTGTAAAATACAACTGCCCCTGTGGGCATTGCCTCACTCAGGTCAATTAAATGAATTCCCTGGGCATAAGCTCAGTGGTGTTGTCTGTGCAGCCAGAGGTCAGAGCCGCTGAGAGACGGAGGGTCCATGGGAGCCCAAGCCCTGGCATTGTTTCTTGGGATGGACTATTTCAGACGTGGGAAGGAACAAATCCTCGCTCCACAGAGATGCTCCAGGAGCCGCTTCTTTCCCAGCCGTCGTTAATGTTCTGCTTCCTGTACGTGCTTTCCCCCTCTATCGAGAGATTACTCGCAGAGAAAGAGCAGCTGCTGGACAGAAACTTAGACAAAGCCCGGGCTCAGGCTTCCCTGCCGTCTCCCCCTTCATCAAATATGTATCATAGTGCATCGTGCCAAGCTCGGGGAGAGGTCCGACAACAATATGGAAGTTAATCTTATTTCCTTCTGAATGCGCTCCGCAGAAAATTCTGAGATCAGGCAAATATGCAGAACAGAATCTAAAATGCACTTGAGTTGAAGTGAGCTAGCGAGGTCCTAAAGCGGATCCGCCAGCCATAGACGGGCAGTTCAAGAAGACTCTGGGGGTATCATCGATGGCAATGGACATCCACCAGGTGCAGGGAAGGGCAGCTCTGAGATGGCAGCAAAGACAGCGGTGGCAAGGGCTGGGGTCTGTGATGGAACCTCACTGCAGGCCGCCTCCCAGCAGGTGTGGACCAGGAGCAGAGGGCCCCGCGGGAGGTGGGCAGCAGGGATGAGTGGAGCCCCAAGCCATCCGTGTCCTGTGGGTGGCAGGAGCACCCCGTTCATCTTCTGCTTTCCTGGCGAAGGAAAGGACCTTGAGCCCAAGGGCAAGGTGAAGAAGTGGGTGCAAGTGCAGGTTTCGGAGCTGGAAGGGTTTTCTGCCTGTGTGGGCGTGGCAGGTCTTGTGACCTCTCAGCTTGCTTCTTTGTCCGTGGGGGGCTAATGATCCTTAGCCCATGGGGAAGTAGAGGAGAAGAGATGTCATGTACTGAAGCCGAGACCCTGGTGCGCGGTCGGTGCCCAGTAAATAGCAGTCATCTCAGAGCTACTGCTTTCCAGCATCTCGGGATGAAGTTTTTCACATGGGATCAGAGGGTCTCGATGTTCTTCACACCAGAGGCCTCCACAGCTCCTCCAAGGGGCCCCTCCCTCCTAGGCCCCAGAGTCAGACGAAAACAGAGGACAGAGGACATGGCCACGGGACCCCCTCTGCTTGGTATTCTGGGGCCATCGAAGGCCCCCCGCCCCCAATCACATCTGCATCAGCATTTCTAGATTGCACACTGTTTTCTGATGATCATCACACTTTAGATTTTAATCATCTTTTTTCTTGAGAAACAAATCAAAAACTAAGAAACAAAAATGAGCTGGAGATATTGCATTTCTCGGGAAGGCTACCACTAATTAAGATGTTGAAAGCAATTTTAGCACCGTTTCTCACCACTGTGACAAATCTGACAGGTTTACAAATTAGCATTCTGGGGCTCTCAAATGGGACGTCCACAGCGCTTCGGCTTCTGTGAAGGATCACAAATGTGCTGGGTAATTGCTCCAAGGGATACAATCCCTCACAGGAAATAAAGAACACTCTTGGGAAACTGGCCTCTTTGGCAAATATTGGGGCAAAGCAAACTACTGCCCCGTGTTCCCCTCACCTCTGACCCATGCCAAGAAAAGAAGGGTGCACACAGTCAAGGGAGAATCAAGGGGGGATTCCAGGGACTCCCAATGGTGCAGCTCAAGCAGCCCCTCGCCTTCAATTTCTCTTATGCTCTACGTGGGCCCGGGTGAGCAAAGCCCAGGACTCCCCCAGCTCCAGTCACGTGATCTCTTTTCCTTTTGTTGAAATTGTTCCTCTCAGGCCCCCTCCCTCATCCTGAACCAGACCTGGCGGTGCTGGAGCCCCTTCCAAACGCCAGTCCTTCCACTTCAACAACAGGATCGGAGCGGCAATTTTAGTGCTTTCACATGGCTCACCAGCTCTCCCAGATATCGTGTTACTGCAGGTCTCATCACAAAACCTTCATCAAGGGGACGCCTAGACCCTCCCCCACTCCATTGGCAAGACCGTCTAGATTCAGAAAGACGGAGTGACTTTCTCCAAGTCACATGCCTCGTCAGTGGCTGATTTGGGTCTCAACGACCTCAGAACGTGGTTTAAGGCTTAGGCATGGTGGCTCACCCTTGGAATCCCAGCATCTGGGGAGGTCGAGGTGGGAGGACCGCTTGAGGCCCGGAGTTTGAGAACTTGGCTTAAAGTCTCCTCATCGGTGTGAAATAAGTTCACCATCGTGAAATAAGCTGTAGCTCATCGGTATCCATAGATAAGGGGTGTAAAGCCCTGAGTTCCACACAGCGGCTGAGTCCAGAGAGGTCGCACCACTCAAAGGACCGCCAGTCCCATAGAGTCACGTCCAACAAAGGCTTGTTGAGTCTTTGCTATGGTTTGGACGTACTTTGTCCCTGCCAAAGTTATGTTGGTGGTGTTGGAGGTGGGGCCTACTGGGAGGTACCTGGGTAATGGGGATGGATCTTTCATGCATCGCGTAATGGCATTTCTCTGGAGTGAGTTCTTGTGCTTGTGAGACTGGATTAGGTCCTGGAGAGCTGGTTGTTATAAAATCGTGTGTGGCTTCCTGCTCCCTCTCTCGCTTCCTGTCATGCCATGTGGTCTCTCATACATGCCAGCTCCCTCTCCTTCATGAGTGGAAGCAGCACGGGGCCCTCACCAGAAGCGGCTGCCAGATCTCGAATTTTCCAACCACCAGAACTGTGAACCAAACGAACCTCCTTTCTTTGTCAACGACTCCGCCTCAGATATTCTGTTTTAGCCACACCACACAGTCCAAGACAGCCACTATTCCCGACCGGACGCTGTGCTAGGTGCTAGAGATTTACTATGAAAATAATGACAAAAGATGTTCAGGTAGAGGGAGAAATGTGCCAAGAGAAATGTTACCTGGCAAAGCCAGAGCAGGGAGGGATTTCCTAACGGGGAGACACTCCACTAGAGTCCTATGATGCGGGCATGGGATGCAGAAAGGGCCCTGCCCACGCCGGCTTCACGCAGACCCTCAGACCTCCCCACCTGTGTCAGTGCCAGGGGTGTCCTCATCAGCGGCTTCTTGACGGCACCCGCACTTCTCAGTTCCTTCAGGCCTTCGCGTGTGGCGCCATAGAATACCTACGTCTGACACTGTGGTGATGACATCGTGCTGTAGTCACAACTTGAGTTCTAGTCTCTGTCGTGGCTGTGGGTTCGTGGCAGACGGACACCACGTTAAGGCCATAGTTAGGAGCCTGCTAGAGAAAGGAGGCTGGCAGGACAGGGTTGTGTGGTAAATATTTGACTTAAAAAAATCGTGAGGCAGTCCTGAAGCCACGACACAATAAACTGATAAAAATCAGAAGCCCTATTAAGTAACACTTCCTGTTGAAGAAAATTTCATTTGCATTAAAATGATCGTTGTTGACCGTTAGGAGAAAAAATAATAGCCTTTGTTAAGGCCAAGTTACTAATCTCCCGAGCCTCATGCTAGAGATTAGAGTCCTGTGGTCTCCTAGGTAGGGTCCTTCCAGGATATTTGGGCCCCAAGATGAAGGTGAAATATGTCCCTCAAATAGCACGGAGTGCTCCCGGTGTGTGCTTTTACAGCAAATAAGCCATTTAAGATCATTTTAGTGTGCGCTGCAGCTGCTACTGGGCTTGCTGGATTGCCATTTCCCACCGGAGAGGAGTGATTCCAGAGGATGTTCTGAAAGGTCATGACTGCCAGGACATTTGTGATGAATTGGCAGACAGACTCAGTGTTAGATGACAGCATTTTTTTTCTTCTTTCTATTTGTTTCTTCTCCCCCTCCCATTTCCCTTTTTTTCTTTTCCTTCTTGATGTAAAGCTACCCTGTGTTGGTAAATTCAGCATGTAGGGAAAAATGGAGTAGGAAGGAGGAGACTCAGGTTGACTTTCGCTAACATCCAGGACGTTGTTAGAGGTGTAAGCTTCAAGAATTTAGAAAGTGGGACCAGATTAAATGAGCACGCCAGCTCTCATGCTTGTCTCTTCCCCACGTGTAGGTCATTCTTCCCCTTGGGTTCCGAGATGAAGACTGAAAATCCTAACACTGACACCTGGCATCCTTTGGAGTCCAACTACCAGCTGGGGAAATTTTACCCATTGTCTCACTTAAATTCCACCAACCACGCTGTGAATTGGCTTATTTCTATATTTCAGAGGAATATAAAGAGGTTCAGAGAAGTCCAATGACCTGTTCAAGGCAGCCTTGGTCACAGTCAGCCAGTTTTTAATCCCAGGCCCGTGTGCTTCCAAAGACCTGGGCCTTTAGCCCTGTCCTGTTTCTCCGCCGCACCCAGTTGTCGGCATCCAGTGGCGAACACTGAGGGCACAGGTCATGTCGTTGCTTTGCACCGTAAGTGACTGCGTGGTGCATCAACGACATCGCTCAGTGTGGGCTTGTTTAATCAAATGAATACACAAACGAGTGAGTGAAACCACTACTGTCTCAGTGGCTTGCTCAGCACTTCTTGAGTGTCTATCTTGAGCTGGACCAGCGTTTCTAGAAGCAGAGCCTGAGACAGAGATTTGCATGCTGCGTTGAGGACATGATCTCCAGAGAAAGGGAGCGAAGGAAGGAGGACAGAGCAGGGCAAGGAGCGAAACAAAGGCATGGTCTCAGCCGGAGACTGACTCCAGCCTGATCCCGCAGGGAGCTCCGGGGTGTGAACTGTACTGCGAGTGCAATTAGGCAGAAAGCCAGACTTTCATCAGTCAGTCATGAGCTGTGAGCCGCCCGTAGGGAAGGGGCCGCGGTCTCCCAGCCAGGCAGCTCCTATTAGCCAAGGGTGATTCTCTGGAGATAGGGACAGCTGCCAGCTGTTATCAGTCAACGTGCATAGGAGTTTGGGGAGGTGATGCGAAGCAGACATTATTAGCGCTCTCTGGCTGTTTGCACAGGGGGTTCCACTAGTGTGTGCTTTCATTGCCTCCAGCCGGCTCCCTCCCCGCCCCTCGGGGCCTCTCTCAAGGCCAGCCTCCCCTCCCGTGTGATTTCCCCTTGGAACACTCCAACCCATGTGGCCCTCTCTTTTTCAGAAGTCCTACGGTTCTTCTCTGAACAAAGTGCTTATATCGTTCACCATTGCCTTTCAATGCCTTCAGATTGCTGTGCACACCTGTCAGGGTTTCCCTGTTAGATCTGGAAGCTCCTTCAAGGCATGTCCGGGTGAGCCTCTGTCTAGCAGTCTTGCTGCACCCAGGCCAGTGGCAGATGCTGTTAGATGCAGTAGAAGGCAATAAAAAATCACGATAGCCATAATAATGTAAATTTGGTAGTGCTTTATATTTGCCAGGCAATGTGCGAAGCACCCAACAAAACTTATTTCATATAATCTCCACAACATTTCTGTGTTCTGTTATTACAACGGCTTCCAGTATCAGGTAAGAGAGAACCTTGGAACAGCGGGACTGAAGTTAGGAAGGTGTTCGGCTTCTACTCCAGGGAATCTGAAGGTAGAGCCTCCCTGGTGGTGGTGGTGTGGCTCTCTGGGGTCCTCTCAGTCTTTTCCATGTGCTGTTACCCCGTGATCACAGGGACAGCACATTTGCTTTCAAAACAGAAGGAAGATGAACTGCATCTGTGCCGTTCAAAGTAGAATCCTTCTCAGAAGAAACTAGAAAACTTCCACTTTTGTGTTATGTCCCAAACTGTGTTTTAGGGTTGTCCTGCTCAGCAAGAAAGCCTGGAAAAATAGGTATTCCATATTCTCAGACACCGGATACAGCGGGGTGCACCGCAGCAAACGAGATTCCAGGAGTTGGGAATGTCCATCAGGCCAGCCACAACATCATCTGCTACACGCAGCTCCTAAGTTTCTTTCTCTTTGGTAAATAAGAGAGCCGAAGCAGCTAAGTGATCATCCAAGGACGGACACACAATGGGTCCAGAATTCACATTCAACTCTGGCTGTCGAGTCTGCACGGTTGGTTACTTCTTTCAGTACTGCACCTTGAACCTCATTTTTCTCTCAATGACGCCAGCTCTAGGCTAGGTGTAATTTAGAGCACCATCTTAGAGCATTCGCTGTCAGAGATGAGAATCAAAGAACTCTGAATCCTGGGTTGCCATCTACGTCCAGGGGAGCCAGGTGGGCGTAAGTCTGGGTTTTGACTAATACAGGAGAGGTGAACGTGACACGAGGACAACATGGATGACTGAACACTGTCAAGCAGAACCACAGACCCAGTGCACACAGCATCCTCCCTGCTTCCCATGGCACAGACATCTGCCTGACAGCATGTCTGTCCTCTGGCCTGGGAAAGGCTACCATGACTTTATCTGACAGCAGAACACCTAGGTCGGTTTTCCACATCGCCAGTTTTATAGCTGAAATCTTCCTGGTTTAGGGTGCATTCGTGTTGATGTTGTTTTCTACATTTCTGCTACAAGTAAGACACCGGCGGTGTGTCGCTCACCCCTGACCAGCAGGAAGGAGGCAACAACAACGTGTTCTTCTCAAAGCGGTTTATTCAGCCTTTACACCATGCCAGCTTCTTCTAACTTCTTCTAGCTTCTTCTTCTCTGTTGTCCCGTACTTATATCCCTTGGTCTCCACCCACAAGTCCCGTTCCAGCGTGTCAGCAGTTCATAGGCTCTGCAGCGTTGCACTTGCGCGGTGCGCAGTGAAGGAGGGCCCGGCGGTATATCATGCGCCTAATCATGGGACTTGGCAGAGGTCCCGGGCGCCATCTTGGCTCAGGCCGCGCTCTCCACATCTCCCCCTTTTTTGTTTTATGAACGAGAGAATGCCTGTCTTAGGTTGTCCCTTGCGGAAACGTTCCTTACCCGTCATTGGGAATACAAGCAGCGCTGGCCTGTCCCCTGTCTTAGGTTGGTAACGTTCCCAGGGGATCTTACCCGTCTTTGGCTACTTCCCTAGCAGTCCAATCCACACTTGGGGAGATCGACCAGCCTCCATGGCCGCGAGAGCCTACACCACGAGGGCCTGCTCCTTCTTGTGCTCTTGCCGAGCATTACACATGCACCGGACAAAAGGGAGGCATAGAAGTACAAGACAGATCCCAAGACCCACAAGTCCTGCCCATTCCTTTACATGAGATGCAATTGTGGTGACCCATCCCATGAGTCCTTTAACCAGCTTAGTATCTACTCGGGTGGAATTGATGATTACGATGGGTGTACGTAGTTCTCCAAGCAGCTTATCAAAGTTCTCTGACCAATTACCTGTAAGATAGCTGGAAAGGTTACGGGATAGCGCCGCAGCGTGGCTGTAGTTGTTAAAAGGCACATTAGTAACACAGAGCCCAGGGTAGCTCCATTGGCATCCAATACGAGCTAACTGCAGGGCAATATCAACCTGTTCTTGAACAAGGTCGACCCTTTGATTTAAGATAAGAATGCCTGCCTTTAGGGTGCTATCTATGTTTCTCTGGGTATCCAGGGCTTGGGCCACAGCAGAAGACAAGTTGTTAACAGCCTCCGCCGTTTGAATGGTGGTGGTTAGAGAAATGGCCGCAGCGGTTGCTGCCGCCGTGGCAATGGCAATAGCACTAACAATAGCTGCGATAATTCCGAAATTCCTTTTTTGCCTAAACAAAGCCATAGCTGAGGGGGCCTCTACCGGCCAGGGCACAAAACGCGGTACCCGGGTTACTATAGCTAAAGGATGGGTGGACGCGTTCCAGCACCTGGAATAATTACAAAAAGCAAGCTGGATACTATTATTGCTAGCAGTATCGTTACAAACAATAAACAAAAATGGGGGCCAAACACACACTGGCGTTGGCCCAAAGGTAACATTGGGGCCTGTACTTGTACTTACCTGGACTGTAGTTTCAAACGGTGCAAGTTCTCTAGCTGTGTTACAACGTAGGCGGCACTGGTCCCGTAGGAACGCACAGATTCAGCCAGCCTTGAAATGAGCTTCCAATCCAGGGGCTCATGATACCTGTTTCCAGCTGGATTTTGAAACACAGGAAAGCACTGCGCCCCGTATTGCTGCCACGCCTCTGGGTGGAGGCTGCGTCCTTCCGCTTGCGGGGGAGGATGAGGAGGCGGTCTCGGCGCCGAGGGCTGTATAGGCACTTCCATAGCACTCATTTTTTCAACGAGCTCCTCTAGTTCCCCCTCCGAAAGCCCTTCCGCCTCTGTGTCTCCTGCCTGTGACCGCTCAGAACACTCTTCTCTCATCGTGTTCATTGCTTCAGCCCCTTCTACTTTCAGCAGGCTTTTGAGAGCCTGTTGAAGCGTCTGCGCCGATGTGGTGTTACCCATAGTCCCTGTTAACCGGGAACTATGCTTGTCCCTGTTAACCGGGAACCTTATTGTCCTAAGTAAGCTTGTCCCTGTTAACCGGGAACCTTATTGTCCTAAGTAAGCTTGTCCCTGTTAACCGGGAACCTTATTGTCTCAACCGAGAGCCTTGCTTGTCCCACTTACCTGGGAACTTACCCTGTGACTAGTCACCCTGTCCGCGATGAGTTCTGAACAGCTGAGGCCCCCGTACGGGCCACCACTTGTCGCTCACCCCTGACCAGCAGGAAGGAGGCAACAACAACGTGTTCTTCTCAAAGCGGTTTATTCAGCCTTTACACCATGCCAGCTTCTTCTAGCTTCTTCTCCCTTCTTTCCCGTTGTCCCGTACTTATATCCCTTGGTCTCCACCCACAAGTCCCGTTCCAGCGTGTCAGCAGTTCATAGGCTCTGCAGCGTTGCACTTGCGCGGTGCGCAGTGAAGGAGGGCCTGGCGGTATATCATGCGCCTAATCATGGGACTTGGCAGAGGTCCCGGGCGCCATCTTGGCTCAGGCCGCGCTCTCCACAGCGGTGGGTCTCTTGGCAGAAGGTGTGACAGAAAGGTGAAGTTCATACAGGAAAAGGGCCCGAGTCGCCCATCTTCTAGTGTGGAGGTACGAGTCACTTCTGGGACACAAGCAGAGACGGTGTAGACAGGCTGGTGTCAATGGCTGCTGGGTCTCACATTGACTCACAAGAGCCGATCGCTTGCGTGTCTTCCCGAGTCTGTGTTGAACTGCATCCCACGGACAGCTTGAAATCACCGATGGTGCGAGTATTTGCATTTCCGGTACATCACATCTAAGCCACATGTGGACAAGCCCTACAAATAAGCTCCTTGTTCCTCAGAGAGCCAGTTAAATATTTACTAGCACATTGTTTGTTGAGCAGCGAAGCAGCTCATACAATGAGCACAATCGTGTTTCCAAACACCAACAAAAAAACGTTGCGCAGAAATTGAACAAAATAAGGTCAGATTGTCTCGGATTTGGGGATGGCCTCGGATGTGAACTCATAGCTGCTGAGCCGGCCTGCCTCCCTGTCCCCAAGAGTCACACTTACGTTCTCCTCAGGGTCCTGGAGCTCTGGGGAATGCTGGTGGGCCGCTGGCCTCGGTGTCTTTTATTAGCATCTGTCTGCCTCTTGCTTCGTGCACCTGTTACTAGTAATCAGCAATCCAGTGGCACGTGGCTGCATGTTTTACAAGTTCCTTAATGGTGTGGGCAAGTTTAAATACTGCCAACTTCCTGGAGGCAAACTTCCGAACTCACTGCACCCTGCTCATTGGAGCACCGCTCCGCCATCCATTATCCCACTGATGAAATGACCTTTCACAGGTAATCAATAGCTGAACTGATAGATGGGAAGGCGCCTTGAAAATCCATGGCTTGATTGCTGAGACGGAATGTTTTATTCATGGACAGGTGCGATGCATCATTCAGTGGGAAGGAGGAAAACATTTGCTCCAGCTGTTCCTGCCGACACTGCACAGCCGTGAGGCCTTCGCCTGTTTCCAGAGAGCACCTGAGCTTTTGGCCGCGGAGCTGCAGCTCTGTTTAGCATATGAGGCCATTAACTATCTGCAAACAATCCGGATGCATTATTCTCCGCATTGCTCATCCTCATCCTGGAAATTGTAATACACATCATCTTTGATCTTGTATTCAGATTCCAAAAGCAGTGAAGTCCTTCCCACCATAATGAGACAATCAGTGATAGCTACCGTTACAGAGCTGAGTACCTACTCTGTGCCGGCCATTCAGTCAGGCATCGAGAGGTCTTTACATGCCTTACACATATGTGTATGCCGCTCTGTGTCTCCCCCATATGTGTGTATATATGTATGTGTGTATGTGTATGTATTATCATCTTTATAGTAACTATGAAAACTTCTTATTCCTCATGCCCGCCTGACTCTCTGCAGGTGTGCACAGTGACAAACAGTACCGGCCAGAGTTCAATAAGAGAAGCAGAGCCACTAGGAGTTCTAGAGTGGTTGTGAAAGTGACCTCATCCCACTGTGGAAGCTGGCTAAGGCATCCGGGCGGGGCGATGGACTCTTCCTCTGACGTTGCACCTGCACAACGGACAGGAGGGAAGAAAAGACAGGTGCGAAATGGGAGAGAGTGAAGACAGGCAGAAACACACAAGGACGGCCGGAACCCTTCAGGCCAAGCAGGAAGAAGCCACGTTGGTCTCTCATCGCTTCCAAGTCTCCTGCTTTGATGATGGAGGAGCTCTACTCTTTTTCGTGGACCTAAACCTGGATCTGGCCCAGCAGTCTGAGAAGCTGAAGGGGCAGACTTGGCTGGAGGGCTTGGAGGTGGGTGGCTGGTGGGTGGCTGGTGGGTGGCTGGGAGGAACTGGGAGCTGGGAGCTGGCCGCGTCCTGTGACAACAGGTGAGTCAGATCTGCAAGGGTATCCACGAGCGGCGGCAGGCTCTTCTGGGAAGGGTGAGGCCTAGGCTGCCTTCTCCTAGCTACTGGTCATTTAGCCTGGGTGTTGGCACGCTCGCTCCTGTGATGGCAACGAGGAGCCCACCTGGCTCCCATCATCCATTCTCTCTTGGAAGGCTCTTCCCTCTTTGGGCCACAGAACATATCTGGCCTGTGAGGACCAGGGACTTCAGGAGTATGGTCCAAAGTCACACTCTTTACAGAGTTCTCAAAGGGTTTGGATCTCACTCAAAGTCCTCAGGGTGACCTAGGTGCATGTTCACTCTGAGCCCAGTGACACCAAATGGTGTCAGTGATACTCTCTGGCTTGTGTGGAGAGTCTTTGGGAACAGGTTTGTGGGGGCAGCTTGCATGGTATTTGAAATGGGATCTAGAATACAGCAGACTGCACGTGCTGGTTTCCTTCTCTTCCTTCTGTAGCCTAGCACCAGCCTTCAGTCCCCCGTCTGACACCTCTACTGCGTCTCGCTTCCTGTGTCTGAGGACTCTCCCCGCTCAGCTCAGCGATGTCTGATTTCTTCCAGGCTGGGGCATCCCTCCCGGCGAATGGGGACCTTCCTGGAAAGAAAGTCCTTCTACTGTGCTCTTCAGTGACCCTCCCTCCCAGCCAAAGATCACCGTGACTCTGCCACAGACCCTTTAACGCTGCCCCTCTCCGATGGCACCACGGGTCTCTGTAGAGGTCAGACATCTGCTCGCCACCTGCAGCTAGCTCTGACCTTACACCAGCCCCACCCCAAGGTGGGGTTCTGTTTGGGCCCAGACCTTCTCAGTCTTCTCTCAAAGCTGACCAGCCAAGCCTGTACTTCACCTCAGTTTGTAAAAGAGAATCAAATAATTTAGGATTATCTGGCCATGCGATAGCTTTTAAAAATTTTTTATTGTGTATATTTACAGTGTATAATGTGATGATTTGAGATACACCTCATGAATAATCACTACAATCAGGCAAACAAATATATCTATCACCTTACATAGTTACCTTTTTTGTGTGTGTGGTGAGAACATTTAGAATGTATCCTTTTAGCAAATTTTAAGTAGAAAGTCGTGTTGGCTGGGCGCGGTGGCTCAAGCCTGTAATCCCAGCACTTTAAGAGGCCGAGGTGAGAGGATTGCTGAGCGCTCGGGTTCAAGAACAGCCTGGGCACCTTGACGAGACCTTATCTCTACAATAAGTTAAAAAATAGGCCGGGCATGGTAGTGTGCACCTGTAGTTCTGGCTACTTGGAAGACTGAGGTGGAAGGATTGCCTGAGCCTAGCAGGTCGACACTGGGGTGGCCGTGAGCATGCCACTGCACTCTAGCCTGGGTGACAGAGTGCGACTCCAGCTCAAAAAAAAAAAAAAAAAAAAACAGTAAAGTGTTGTTACCAGTAGTCACCATGGTACACATTGCATCTCCTGAATATACTCACCTTGCATGATCAAGACTTTGTACCCCTTGACACCAACTTTTATCCGTATGCCCCTCACCCAGCCCCTAGCAGTCACCAGACGGCTTTACGCTTCTATGAGGTGGACTCTTTTAGGTTCCACATATAAGTGAGATCATGCAGTATTTATCCTCCTGTGTCTGGCTTATTTTATTTAACATAGTGTTCTCCGGGTTCATCTATGTCATTGCGAATGGTAGGGTGTCCTTCTTTTTTAAGGATAACTAACATCCCAATGTATGTATATACCAAATTTTCTTTACCTATTCTTCAGTCAGTGGACACTTAGGTTGTTTCCATATTTGGATTCTGTAAATAATGCTGTAATAAACATAGGAGTGCAGAGATCTCCCCCATCTCAATCCCTTTAAATAAATAAGTGGGGTTGCTGGGTCATATGGCAGTTCTATTTTAAACCCTTTATAACCTCTGTACTGTTTTTCATAATGGCTGAACCAATTTACATTCCCACCAACCCTGTATAAGGGTTCTCTTTTCTTTTCTCTACATCTTTACCAATGCTGGATATACGTATATCTTCATATATCCATACTATATATATGACATTGCAACAGATGTGAGTTGATAGCTTATTGTGGTTTTGATTTCAATTTCCCTGAGGGTTAGTCATTTTGAGCAATTTGTTATATATCTGATGGCCATTTGTATATCATCTTTAGAAAAATGTTTATTCATAGTCCTTTGCACATTTTTAAATCGGGGTATTCTTTTTGTTGTTGTTGTTATCGTGAATATTGACTTGTATATGTTTTCCTGATGTATCTTGGATATTACCACCTTATCAGGTATGTGACTTGAAAATACTTTCTCCCAATCCTTAGGCTGCCTTTTCATTTTGTTGACTGTGTTCTTTGTTGTGTAGAAGACATTTAGTTTAATGTAGGTCTACTTGTTTATTTTTGTTACTCTTGCTTTTGGGATCCTGTTCAAAAAAACATTGTCAAGATCAGTGTCAAAGGGCTTTTTTCCTGTGTTTTCTTCTATGAGTTTTATGATTTCGGCCTTACATTTAGGTCTTTAATGCCTTTTGAATGGATTTTTTTAATGGTCTAAGATAAGCATCCAATTTTATTATTTTGCTTGTGGATATTTTGTTTTACCAACACCATTTATTGAAGAGACTATCTTTTCCCCATGTGTCTTCTTGGTGCTTTTGTTATAAACGGGTTGACTGAATATGTTATGTGCTTGGAAGTACTTCTGAGCTTTCTATTCTATGTGATCTATTATGTGTCTATTTTTATTCCAGTATCATACTGTTTTTGTCTACGTGTCTGTTTTTATTCTAGTGTCATACTGTTTTGATGACTACAGCTTTGTAGTATAATTTAAAGTCAGAAAGTATATGACTCAAAATTTGTTTTTCTTTCTCAGGATTGCTTTGGCTATTTGGGATCTTTTGTTGTGATCCCACACAAATTTTAGAATTTTCTTTCTGTTTCTTTGATAAATGCCACTGGAATTTTGAATGGGGTTGTGTTGAATCTGTATATTGCTTTGGGTAGTATGAATATTTTAATAATATTGATTCATCCAATCCATAAACACCTTTCCATTTATTTATATTGCCTTTAATTCCTTTCATCGATATTTTATTGTTTTTAGTGTACATGTTTTTGATCTTCTTAAATTTATTCCTAAGTAGTTTATTATTTTTGATGAAATTGCTTTTATGAATGGGATTGTTTTCTTGATTTCTTTCAGACACATCATTTCTGTAAAGAAGCAGAAATAATTTTTTTATTCCTTAACTGAATTCATTTATTAGTTTTAACCCTTTTTTTTTTTGGCAGTGTCTTTAGGGTTTTCTACATATTGGATTAGGTCATATGCGGATAAAAATAGTGATACTTCTTCCTTTCTGATTTGGAGGCTTTTTAATTTTTCTTGTCTGATTGCTCTTGCTAGTAATTTCAGTACCTTTTTGTTTTGTTTTGTTTTGAGTTGGAGCCTCACTCTGTCGCCCAGACTGGAGTGCAGTGGCATGCTCACAGTCACCACAGCCTCGACCTGCTGGGCTCCGGCGATCCTTCTGCCTCAGCCTTCCAAGTAGCCGGAATCAGCACCATTTTCAATAGAGTGACAAGAGGGATGCATCCTTGTCTTCTTCCTCATCTCAGTATCACTGAGTATGACGCTAGTTGTGAGCTTGTTATAGACAAGCTTTTATTATTGTTTTATTTTATTGTATATTTTATTGTTATAGACAAGCTTTTATTATGTTGAGGAACATTTCTCCTATACCCAATTTATTGAGAGTTCTTATTCTCAAAGCATGTTGAATTTTGTCAAGTGATATGCTGTATCTATTGAGATAATCCTATGGTTATCCTTCAAATTCTGTTAAAGTGATATATCACACTTATTGACTTCCATGTTGAGCCACTCTTTTATCCATGGTTATATCTCACTTGATCGTTGTGTAAACTTCTTTTAATGTGCTATTGAATTTGGTTTGCAAGGTTTTTATTTGTTTGTTTGTTTTGTTTTGTTTTTCAGATGGAGTATTACTATGTTACGCAGGCTGGTCATGAATTCCTGGGCTCAAGAGATCCTCCCACCTCAGCCTCCCAAGTAGTTGGGATTACAAGCATGTGCCACTGCACCTGGTTGGTTTGCAAGTATTTTCTTAGGAATGTTTATATCTATATTTATCACATATATGGGTCTGTAATTATCTTTTCTTGTAGTGCCCTTGTCTAGCCTTGTTATCAGGGTCTCATAAAACGAGTTTGGAAGTATTACTTCCTCTTCATTTTTCTGAAAGAGTTGGAGAAGGGTTGGCATTAATTCTTCTTTAAATGTTTGGTAGAATTCACCAATGAAGGCATCTGCTTTTGGGCTTTTCTTTGTTAAAAGATGTATGATTACTGATTTAATGTCCTTAGTCATTATTGGTCTGTTCAGATTTTCTATTTCTTCATGTTTCATTTTGGTAATTATCTTTTTTCAGGGAATTTATTTCCTCTAAGATATCCACTTTGTTGGCATAAATTTGTTCGTTCTTGTCTCTTATGAGCCCTTGTAGTTGTGATATCAATTGTAATGTCTCCTCTTTTACTTGTAATTTTATTTAAGTCTTCTTTCTTCATTCTTAATCTAAAGGTTTGTTCATTTTATTTATGTTTTCACAAAAACCCTCTTACTTTTTAGTGATCTTTTTCATTTTTTAAATCTCTATTTTATTTATTTCTGTTCAAATATTTATTCTTTCCTTCCTTCTGTTACTTTTGAGCTTAGTTTATTCTCTTTTTTCCCAAGTTTCTTAAGATATAAAGCTAGGTTGTTTATTTGAGATTTTTCTCTTTTTTTTTCCTTCATTAGGCATCTATTGCTATAAACTTCCCTTTTAGAGCTCATTTTGCTGCATCTTGTGTATTGGTGTATTGCGTTTTCAACTCCATTTGTGTCTAGAATTTTTAAGTTTCCCTTTTGATTTCTTCTATGATCCATCGTTTATTCAGAAGTGTGATGTTTAACTTTGACATATCTGTGATTTGCCAATTTTCCTCCATTATTAATTTGCATTTTCATATCATTGTGGTCTGAAAATATACTTGATACTACTTAAACCTTCTCAAATTTGTTAAGACTTGCTTTATGGCTTAACATATGAGCTGTCCTGGGGAATGTTTTATGTGTGCTTGAGAAAGATATTTATTCTACTGCTGTTGGATGAAATGTTCTGCATATGTCTGTTAGGTACATTTGATCTACAGTGCTGTTTAAATCTACTGTTTCTTTATTGATTTTCTTGTCTGGCAATTTATCTAATGTTCAAAGTGGAATACTGAAGTCTTCTACTGTCTTACTGTGTTTGGACTATAATAATAAAATATTTTAGATGAGGCAGTTTATAAACAACAGTGGTTTATTTTTTTTCTTACAATTCTGGAGTCTGGAACCCTGATCCAGAAGTTCAGTGTCTGGTGAAGTCTCACTCTCTGCTGCATAGACGGTGCCTCTTGGGACATCCTCCCATGGCAGAAGCCGGAAACACTGTGTCCTCACATGAAGGGCACTAATACCATGAGAGCTTTGCCCTCATGACTTAATCACTTCTCAAAGACCCCCACCATTAATACAGTAACATTGGGGATTTAGTTTCAACATGTGAATTTCAACATGGGAGACACCAACAATCAGACGATAGCACCCATAACTGGCATATCGCTATGGATTTCTCCTTTACATTCTGTTAATATTTGTTTGCTGTATTTACTTATTTCAATATTGGTCACATATGCATTTACAACCGTCATGTTCTCTTGAAGAACTGACCACTTTATTACCTTTCTCTCTTGTTTTTGAGTTAAACGCATATTGTCTAATCTAAGGATAGCATGTCTACTCTCTTTCAGTTATTGTTTGTATGGATTATGTTTTTCTGTCCCTTTACTTTCAGAGGTATGATTCTCCTGTTGGTAGAATTTTGTTTGATTTTTTTTTCTCCATCTAGTCACTGTATGTTTGATTTGAGAATTTAAACCATTTACATTTACACAGATTACTGATGAGCAAAGACATACTTTTGCTGTTTAGTTTATAGTTTTCAGACTGTTCTGTTGTTTCTTTCTTATCTTCCTTTGTTGTTTAATTTTTGTAGGGTTATATTTTATTCCTTTCTCTTTATCTTTTGAATATTTATTATAGACTTTTTGTGTGGTTATCATGAAGCATATATTACAATGGCCATAACAATCTATTTTAAGCTGATATTAACTTAACTTGGATCATATATAAAAACTCTACACCTTCACTTTTCCCTTATTTTATGTTACTATTGTCACTATTTACATGTTTTTATCATGTATATCTATTAATGAGTTATTGTGGCTATACTTATTTTAATATTTTTGTCTTTTAACTTTTATGCTAGTGCTAAAAATCATTATACAATATTATGCAATATTAGGATATTATTAATCTAACTATATGCTTACATTTACCAGTAAGTTTTGAATTGTTATAATTTTTTGTTTCTATGTAGCATTTCTTCATTTCAACTTGAAAAACTTTTAGCCTTACTTATAGTGTTAAACCCAAAATTCAGAATCCGAGAGACCACCAAAGAGCCAGCTCTGATGCAAACACACAAGGGTCTTTATTCAGGCTCGAGTCTGGGCTCACGAACGAAGCCGGCTGTGGCTTCAGGGACGAGAGCCCCAATCCAGTATGGCAAGCAGTCTTTATACACCATTACAGAGGGAGGGGAAAGAACTCTAAACTTGGTTTTACATGATTGGGTAATCTCTCCTAATGGGTACAGGAACACTTGGTATTGGTAGGTGCCTTTTGTGGGCTTCAACCTGACTGCCCATGATTGACAGAAACCCACCCAACAGGCAGAGTGGAATGTCAGATAAGTAGGTTCATACAGTCACTGCGTATAAATTAACCTGAGCAAGCAGGCAGATTACTAGCGTCTCCAAGTCTGCAGCAAAGGAATGTCTGAAAGGGGCTTATCACTTTAACATTTACATCCCGTTGTAAAAGCAGAAGTCAGCATGGCAATTGGGACTAACAATGCTTAACCCAAGAGTTCTAACTACAAACACTACTTAAGACATTATATAATTACACAATCAGTCACTACCCGGCACCCGACATATGCCTAATTCTACGGGGTCTGAGGTAGGATTTAAAGTACTAAGATTTCATAAAGTACAATGAACATGAGGTAGGGATATATAAAATATAGTGAACTAAACACTACTTTTACAGCAAGTATGGCTTTTTAAGTTTCTTGGTTTCTTGGGTCTCTCAATAGAACAGGCTTAGTAGTGATTAACATTCTCAGTTGTTGTTTCTCCAGAAAAGTCTTTTTACTCCTTCATATCTGAAGGATATTTTTGCCAAGTTGAGTATTTTTGGGTGAAAGAATTTTTTGACAGTTTTTTTTTCTTTCAGCACTTTGAATATATTATTTCACTTTCTCCTGGTAAGGTTTTGGCTTAGAAGTTCACTGGTAGTCTTATGGAGATTCCCTTGTATGTGGTGATTCACTTTTTTCTTGTTGTTTTTAGAGTTTGTATTTTGGTCTATAACTCTGACAATTTGAACATAATGTGTGCCAGGGAAAATTTGTTGATGTTCAACCTACCTGAGGTTCTTTGGGTATCATAGATCTAGATGTTCATTTTACTCTCCAGATTTGAGGACTTATGTTATTCCTTCCTTAAATAAGATTTCTGCCCTTATCTCTTTGTCGACTCCTTCTTAGATTCCCATTGTGCATATATTGTTTCTGTTGATGGTATCCCATAAGTCCCACTTTATTCACACTTTTTCAATTTTTTTTTTTGATAATTCTTAATAATCTGCCTTCAAGCTTTCTGATCCTTCAACTTGATTGAGTCTACTGATGTAGCTCTCTGTACAGAATTTTTCTGGTGGTTCTTTTTTATGGTTCCTATCCCTTTGCTTAATTTTGTTCATGCATTGTTTTATTAACATTGTCTAGTTATCTATCTGTGCTTCTTGTAGCTTACTGGATTTCTTTGAAGTCTTTCTTCTTCTTATGTGTGTTGAAGAATCTTAGTGTTGTGTGCCCTCTCAGTTTCTCAAAATCCAGCCAGCTTTCTGTGAGTGTTTTTCACTTGTTAATCTTCAGAGGCTCACCTGTGTTGCAGAGGCTTGTATGTATTGTCTCAGAAATGCCTTTGAAATATAAAAGGCACAATCTGTAGGGGGGTGGGCAGGCTACCTGTGAGATGTCCCACAAGTGTCATGGGCAGGCCTCTTGGTGGAGCTCCAAAGCCAGTTAGGAATACTGTGGCCGGTTCTTGAAATCTACCTGGTAGTGGCTGTGAGTACTGCCTCTTTCCCTCCTCCAAGCGCCTCCTGGACTGTCTCGTCATGCTGATCGCCTCGGTGATCTGGGTGAAACGAGGCAGAAACGGGCCTGTTGGGCAATGTCCCGCGAGACTGGAAAGGTCGGGCTCTCCCTCTGCTCTCACTTCCACACGGGGGAGAAATCGTGGGCCAGGGAGGCTTGTCATCACACTGAGCTGTGCTACCTTGAGAGAGGAGCAACGTGGGTAAAGTGGAGTTGTCCTTCTTATCCTCTTTCTTGTGTCTGCTCTCATAACTTCTGCTAGAATGGCGGACTACAATCTCCTCACTAGATTCATAGGTTCCCAGTGTTTCTATAAACTGTTGATTGTCAAGGTGAGGTTTCAATTGGTCTGTGAAGGTTGGGATCTCCTAGTCTTTTATCTTGCTGATGTCACTTTTGGTATGAAATATTTTTATTTAGTCATAGATTTTATAAATTTCATTGACAGTGAGCTCATATTGGACATGCACGTGCCACTCTTCCAGTCTTGCATTTCTGGCTGAGTGCAGGTGCCCTCATTCCCATTAATTTGACCATTATCTTCTTAAATAAATCATTCCCAGTGTCACAGTGTCTGTCTTTTTTACACTATGATACCTTGCCTTTAATATTGTAAATGTCTGTGATACCTCTGTGACCTTTAATATCATAAGTAAATTAAGGTGAAGATTTGAGGCATTAGAATGTTAAATGTGGATTCAAGTGGATTCAGATTCTATCACCTTTTCCAGAAACTTCCAAGAGAGGGGCATACTCAAGACAAAAAAATATACAGGATATACTCTCAGCTCTGAATTCCTGTAGCTCTCTGGGTATCCTTTCTAATGTTCTCATCCTATATTTCTATTTAGAGGTTCAAGAAAGACTTTGATATTGAGTACCATGAAAGGATAGAATAGAAAGTTAAACATTGCTTATTGACCTCCAATTTTTTAGAAAAGGAAGTTAAATATCAAAAAATGATGGTCTCATTCCATTCTCTTGGTTAATAAGAGACATATTTTCAGAAAAGGAGATATTTCCACTCTTGGTTCATTCAGTTGCCTGTGAACTACCTCTCTTGAGCAACATTATTCACTTCTCACAACCAGAAAATGCAATAATGACTAAATCAAAGGATTCTCTGGAAACTTCATCCCTTTTCATTTGCTTTGTTTTCAGTATATGCAAATATAAGCAACTCCTTGAGAACCATGTTATCTACCTTTATAAGTGTCTATGATACCTCTGTGACCTTTAATATTGTAAGTAAATTAGGGTGAAGATTTGGGGCATTAGAATGTTAAACGTGGATTCAAGTGGTTTCAGATTCTATCACCTCTTTTCCTGAAACTCCCAAGAGAGGGGTATACTCAAGACAAAAAAATACACAGGATATACTCTCAGCTCGGCCTGGGTGGATCACAATCCTTAGATTCCCACAAAATGTGACCATATCCTTGATGACCTCAGTGAGAGCAGCTGGGCCCTACTCCTTGAAGACTTCTACCCCCAAGAGCCCCCTGCTATACAGGGAAAGCGGTGTGGGTTTGAAGTTGTTTTAAAGACCAGCACCAGTCTGGGTAGATCACCATCGTACTCTTGAGTCCCAGCTGAGTTTCTCATGTTCAGAAAGGGAAAAGAGTGAATTGGTCTTAATATCAAGGTGTTCTTTTCTCTGGAGCATCATTCAGGTTCTGAGTTGAGGCCACAGGCTCTCCATTTTATTTTCCTCCATATCTTTTGGGACACCAGGACCGCAGCCTCCTTCCTAATCGTCCACCTGAGGGTCTGAGGATCAGTCATAGCCAGGAAGGCCTGCAGAGATCCCTGACTTTGTTCCTCTGTCATTCGCAGTCGGAGCTACTGCGCAAGATCCAAATACTGCTCTCTGCAGTAACACAGGATGACATCCTTCAGAGAAAGGAGGAGAGGTGACTTGAGGGAATACTTCTACATACCCTAACTCAGTAAATGGAGAATAGGATCGCTCCTTTATTTTTATAGGCCGCCATTTCTGACCATGACATTCTGCTGCTCACGAGTGACTTTCCTCAAAGACAGTTGCCCTGGTTGATACTTCAGAGGCATGGGTACATGCCAGGCCCATACTTCCAGGTACCGATTTGTTTAACCTTCCTGTCACCCCTTGGAAAGGGTGTGATTGCCACTCGTTTCCTTTTACAGAGTAAAAGAGTAAACTAAGGCATGGAGAAAGTAAATGGGTTGGGGTTTCTAGCAAGTAGGTGCAGACTCTGTCTTGTAGGCTGCGGTCTCTTTCTCCTGTGTTGTTTCTCAGTCTTTCTCACTCATGGTGAGAACGGGATGTGCTCTGCCTTGTGCAAGTTCTGGAATGTCAGGCTCTGGAGAGGCACAGTCTACTCTTATTGTGATTCATATTTATTTCATTAGTTCACTCATAAGTCAACGATTTGGGAAAGAAGCAGTCAAAATCCTCAAAGTGACCTTTAAGGTATTTTCAAATAAAGTTGACATCCCATCACTTAATTCCTTAATTCTAAAAGAGTTCTTTGAAGACTCCCTTCTGTTTACACTACCGGTTCATTTTGTAAGCATTCCTTGCTCTAAAACAACGTATCCAGATTTTTTTTTTTTTTTTGAGTTGGAGTCTCAGTCTGTCACCGAGACTGGAGTGCAGTGGCCGCTCCCGGCCACAGCAGTCTCAACCTGCTAGGCTTCGGCCATCCTTCCGCCTCAGCCTTCCAAGTAGCTGGAACTACAGGCGCGTTCTACCACGTCCTGCTAATTTTTGATTTATTGTAGAGATGAGGTCTTGCCAAGTTGCCCAGGCGGGTCTCGAACCCATGGGCTCAGGCAATCCACTCCCCTCAACCTCCCAAAGCGTGGGATGACAGGCTGAGCCACCGAGCCTGGCTTGTATCCAGATTTGAAGAAAATCCGGAGTGAGCACTCACCTTGAATGAGAAGAATGAGGAAGATGCTCAGCCTGCAGTTTAAAACAGAGAGCAGACTGCAGAGAGTCTGGAACCCTTCGTGCTGTCTGCAGTGGTCACAAGCAGAATAAATCGTGGAGTGAAAGGCATCCAGTGAAATACAGGTCGTGTGGGAGAAGTGCTATTGATGCAGTGGCCGTAGACTCTCCATACGCTCATGGTTTTCTTCTTTACCTTCCCATTAATCGAGTATTTCAAGTTTAATTAGGTCACATTTTATACCCTTTCTGTGCACAGGATGTATTGCTGCAGGCTCGAAAAGTACAGAGCTGCAGAACACACTGAATGTAAAGAAACAGCTGAGAGAAAAAGGAAGACAAGTGACTGACTGGTCATCAGCCACTCCAAACAGCCTCTCTTCACAAAAGGGCTGCCATCCCTAACTTTGTGTGCACATTTGCATTCCAGGTCAGTATTCAGGCTGCCCTGCATGGTTTCCATGTAAATAAGGTAAATAAACAGCAGTCAAACTCCCTACTGGAAACATGCTGTCAAGCGTCAGTGCTCATGTGTTGGCTAAGACTTAAACCATCACTACAGAGTAATCTGTCTACAATACTTGGAGTTTACAGGCTAGAACAGATTTTCAGTATGATAATTAAAGCTCAAAGAGGAAAAAAAAAGTTTGCCCAAATTTCCATAAGTGATTCTTGGCATGGATGGGGATATTATTTAAATTCTCTTTTCACGCCCTTGTGACTCTCCCACACAAGTGTCAGGCCATCTTTCCTGGCCTGGGTGTATGATCTGTGATGTCTGCTGCAAGCTTGGAGACTGGTTTTAGAAAAGAATGTCCCAGAGGCTGTGTAGTGCCTTGTAGGAGTCATGAAGGGGCCTCATCAGGGCGAAGTGAGCTTTCTCAGAGCCTTTGGTAGTGATAGCTCTCCTCATTTAGTGAGCCTGATTTAACAAGCAAAACAGAAAGATCTCAAACACCCGTATAGTGTTAGGTACTCTTCCCACTAACTTCTCGCTCCTATTAACTATTGCCGATGCAGTTTTAGTATCTCAGTATATTAGAACGGCTTTAACAAATGTTGAGTTCACCTTGTGAAGTGAATCTGGATTGGATTCCAAAGCTTTGAGAAAGGTTGTGGCCAAAACTCTTCTTGGAAAAGTTCTCTTGCCTTTGCTTTCTCTTGGAATATACGTTAGTCGCTTACCTGTAATTTCTCAAGAATAGGCCACCTCTGCTTCTAATTCGCCGACCTGTTTTACCCTCATTTAAAAGCAAAGAGAAAACCAGAAAGCACTAAGACAAAAACCGCAAGAATAATCCCCTTATTTGGGGTAAAGAGGATAGGCTAGATTATGCTTTAGTAACCAGCAACCACCTGACCGCCGGGTTTGCATACCAAAAGTTTGCAGTTCACTCCATGCAAAGTCCTCCCTAGGATATGGCCACCTTTCTGGGGCCACTTCAACTGCCTCAGCCCAGAAGTGGTCCTGGAGACTCATGTTCATACTCCCTCGGCTGGAATGAGTCTGTGGTTGCACCGCACTGCAAGGGGCTCTGAATGCAGCCACCTCAATGCTGATAAAGATGGGAGAACTGGATATTGTGAACATCAAAGTCAACATCTGCCCTGGCAGTTCATTTCTAAGATATTTATATTCCAAACTCCCAACCAAGTTTTACTCACCGGTAGAGGACATTTTTTAGCAAAGATGGTAGCTGGGATACATGCATTTGCCTGTTCCACATCTTATTTTAGCTATTAACCTCACCAAACACATATAAAAATAAGTGGAAAATCTCCACTATTATTGGAAAGTAGTGAAGGATGTGGTCACATTCCCAAATCTCCTCTAAACAATTAGCCCCATGACTTGGGATTGGATTTGGGGAAATGTTGGCCAGTTGGCAAAATACTGCATAAAGGAATAGGTCTCTGTGCATCAAAATGGAAGGAAAAAAACTCAGCAATGTCCTGATAACAATTCCTGACACTCAGCAGCCGCATTTAGTAGGAGGTAAGGATAGCCAAATAAGGGGTAATTGACCCACACCTCTTCAGTGAAGCCACCTTGAATACCAGAAGGCCACGACCAAAGGAGATCTCACTCTGTCGCCCAGACTGGAGTGCAGGGGCCGCTCCCGGCCACCGCAGCCTCGACCTGCTAGGCTCCGGCGATCCTTCTGCCTCAGCCTTCCGAGTAGCCGGAATTACAGGCGTGCGCTACCACACCTGGCTAATTTTTGATTTATTGTAGAGATGAGGTCTCGCTGCCCAGGCGGGTCTCGAACCCGCGGGCTCAGGCCATCCTCTCACCTCAGCCTCCCAAGGCACGGGATTACAGGCTGAGCCACCGAGCCCGGCTGCTCAGCCCTGTCATTACCTGCCACAAGGCCCTGCTAGGCAGAGGAAGAACACTTGTGGTTGAGTCCCTATACATTCGGTCATTCCTCAGACACAAAGCTCTTAACGTCTCTCTACTGCTCACTGGCTACTGAATCCTTATCTAAGTAATGCCACGATATCTTGAGACTCTTCGCTATGAAATTCAAACAGGGACCTACACAGTTTCTGACAGAACTCATTTCAGTTTGTAATTTTGGATAAGCGTGGACCTTATGCTTAATTGAAGAAGAAACAGCAAGCACAAATTTGTATATGTGCTTGTATGTATAGAAGCATATTTATTGAATAATTGTGTATGTACACATGCATACACATATGTACACCCATCTATATGTACTTATATATTTATACAGTGCACTAATGTAATATTTGACACACATGACAGATATGGGCTATTGTAATTATACAAAGAGGTCTTGGGAATCACAAAGAAAAATATAAACATCTCAAGACCAAAACAGGGAAAGTACACGTGTAGACAAGTCACACGAGAAGATATGCAAATGACTGACACAAAACACAATGATACTAAATCACTTGAGAAATAAGACAACATCAGCAAATGTCATATCACTTACTGGACCTGGACGAAGGCCACAACTGGAGAAAGCAGACTGGGTCCTCCTACCCGGCCTGGAGCATGAGGAGGTGCATGAGAGATCAAGCCCAGAGAGTGCCTCAGCCTCCCAGATCACGGCTTCCATGGCCCGAGTGAAAGTCTGCTAGCAAATGGGCAAGGATGGGGTCTGCTGGCTCCACCGAATTGAGAAACTTGGAGCAAAAGGTTGCCACCTACCAATCGGTGAACTCCTTTCACTTCCAGGGCAGGTAGAACACGGTGGACAAGAAAAGTATTCAGAGAAAAATCTTTCCATGTGGATTCCAGAAGGGTGGGATTGTGGAGGGCTCTTCAAAACACCTTTACTGGAAGGAAAACATGGGACACAACACAATGATACAATTTCCTTTCTTCTTTATTAAAATTTTAATGTTACGATTATGATAACGATAACAATAACAATAAATCTATATTGAGTTTGTGAAAAATAGATAATCTCATACACTATTGAGGCGAGTACAGAGCAATGCCATCTTCCTAGAAGAAAATTAAGCAATACGTATAAAAAAAATCACAGCAAAGTATATGATAGTTGACCAAGTATTTTTTACTTCTAGAAATTTATCTAAGGGGAATGTTAAAAAAATTTTTTAAGAAAAGTAAAATCATGACTCTTATAAAAGTATAAAATAAATACATATCTAAAATTGCATTTAGTTCATTAATGAGGAAATACAGGAGATATTACAATGGGTTCAAAGGAAAATGCGATGACCACACATTTATAGGCCATCAGAGATGCTGAAATTCATTTACAGAGAAGCATTAAACTGATCAGTGCAATACCTCAATGGCATTGCACAGGGCACAAGTCATTTTGATTATTAAGAATTTTCCATGACTCATATCATTGTAAAATAGTTTAGAGACAACAAAAAGCAGTGATACGCTGGAGATTGTTCTTGACAGGACACTCAGCAGTCTACATTGCTCATTCCTAAGTTTTTAAAAAATAAAGCAGGACAAAGAATTACCAAGAAAGAGTCTCATCAAATATTGAGAAATAATAGTGAAAAAGAAAGGAAACAATTTATTGTCCAAAAAATTATTGCTAAATTTAACCTTGTATAGTTACAGAATGGAGTGCTATGTAACTATTGAAAATTACGTTGCAAATAATACTTAATTCAATGGAGGAATATAGAAAAATGGAGGTATATGGAAAAAATACTCCCAGACTGGGTTTGGTGGCTCATGCCTGTAATCCCAGTACTTTGAGAGGCTGAGGTAGGAGGATTGCCTGAGCAGGAGATTGAGACCAGCCTGGGCAACCTAGTGAGACTTTGTCTACACACACACACACACACACACACACACACACACGTTAAATTAGCCAGGAGTGGTGGCATGTGTCTGTAGACCCAGGAACTCTAGAAGCTGAGGTTGGGGGATTGTTTCAGTCCTGGAGTCTGAGTCTGTGGTGGTCATGATTGTGCCACTGCACTCCAGACTGGGTGGCAGAGTGAGGTCCCAACTAATAAAACAAAAACAAAACACACACACACAACAGCAAAAAACCTTCTATGTTCACGTTGTTGCCTAGAAATTAAGTTTGAGAAAACCATAATTGCCAGGCTTCTGTATTATTATTATTATTGTTTTAAATGTATACATGTGTTTTTCTTGGTTTTAAGCATTATGTCCGGGCCTGAGCCTGGACCCAAATAGGGGTTGGACACAAAGGCATTAGTTTCTCTTTCTCATAAAGAAATAGGAATATCAAGGACTAGGACAAACAACAGAAAATAAAGAGAACAATCTCTAGACAGAGATGAACTCAGATGGTGACAGTGAGCCAGGTTTGGGGCAGACTGAGAGAACAGAAAAGCACCAAATTCTCTATTGCTGATGAAATATGATCACAGTGATGCCTAATATAAAACCGTGGTTTCTGCCTGTGCTCTCTGACCCATTAAATAAAATTCTGTGACTCAAGAGAGTCTGCTGTATATGAGAGTCTTGTGATAGTGATGCTGTGGAGAATTTTTAAAATTAGAATAAGGGCCCTTTATAGAAAAAGTAAGGAAAACAAAGAGAGATTGCAGGGGAAGAAGATTAAGCATGTTTCAGAAGCAGGAAAGAGTGAAAGGTAAACATAACCTAATAATGCTTTTACCTATCTATTAAATAAAATGCTGTGTTTCCCGTAACATGTGGACTGAGTGATCAAACCATCTTAGTCAAATATTGCAGGATTGTGGAGAGACCTGAGGACACTTGAAGACAAATATGTGGTCTGTATATGCACAGAGAAAGCTTCTTGGATAAAATCAAAATAGTGATAGAGTCCATCTGTGAGCAGGAAAATTATTCTGGAATTTTAATTTTAGCGTGTTTCTCTATTTTGCATACATTCCTCAAAAAAATATGCATTACTTTTGCAATACGATCAAAATTTTACTTAAAGACAAAAAGATTTTGCCAGTTTACGGACCTAAGACAGCCTCTGCACTTCTCTACATGAGTGTCTAAGAAATACCATAAACTAAGCTGATACTGAACTAAGCTCGTTATTCTGTCCCAGGCACCGTCTTGGTGAATGTTGCGTCTTTCCAGCATTTTGGAGAAGTTTATTTTTTTCTTCAATCTGATCACTCCACCTGATGGGAAAACTGGTTCTGTGAATTCTGCCCTCGTTAATACCTTTTATACATACTCTTTATTCTTATTGTTAATCAATCCTCATTTTGCTTTCTTTTTTGGCTAGATGGCATCTATAGCTAGAATTCTTTAGTCATGTTTGTTCCTAATCCAGTCTCCCTGCTGTGACAAGAGTTGTTTGAAATGCAAATCTGATCATTTATTTCAACTCTTTACAACCCTTTACAGAATGCCCATATGATCTCGGCTTCCGCCAGACCCTTGAGGGTAGATCTCTAGGCCTCCGCACGTGCCCTCTCATGACCAGTCTCATCTTCGGCCATCTCCGTCTTGAGCTCTACGCCGGGGTGTGTGGGATGACTTGCAGGCATGAAAACACCTTGAGGAACTCTCGGCATTTACGCAGACCCCTTCTATTTCCTGGACCTTAGTCATTCTTTACCTCTGCCTTCAAAACCCAGCTCATATACCAACCCTTTGTGAAGCCCTGTATACCCCCAAACTGAGACAGGCAACCTCTACTCTGTCATCCTTTTTATTTTTCCCAGTGCTACAGGTTTATCAGATTGTATTTCGATGATTCTATCAATGGCCTGTCTCTTGAAGGCAGGGGCTTGTGTGACTGCCTGTGTGTCTCCTAGGACCTAGCATAGGGCTTGGCACATGGTGGGCACTCAGTGAAAGATATGAAACGAGGTCAGGCGCAGTGGCTCAAGCCTGTAATCCTAGCACTTGGGGAGGCAGAGGCGGGAAGGTTGCCTGAGCCCAAGGGTTTGAGACCAGACTGGGCAACTTGGTGAGACCTCATCTCTACCATAAATCAAAGAATCAGTCAGGCATGGTGGCTCGCGCCTGTAGTTCCAGCTACTTGGAAGGCTGAAGCGGAAGGATTCCCTGAGCCCAACAGGTCAAGGTTGTGGTGGCCGTGAGTGTACCATTGCACTCCAGCCTGGGCAGCAGAGAGAGACTCCTACTCAAAAAATAAATAAATAAATGAATAAATGAATATATACACACACACACACACACACACACACACATATGGAATGAAAGACTGCCACATCCTCCATTAAAGGGAATGGGACTTTTGAGCAGCCACAGCCTTCATTACAGTTGTGTGTGTGTGTTCATTGTGTGTGTATGAGTATCTATGTGTAATTTATACTTTTTCTAATTTTCTAAATCACTGGTAAATGGTCATCTTGGGAGAACATCTGCCAAGTTATGATAGTTATGGAACAAGAAAAGAGAACGGCCATCAAACCTTTTGTCTGGCCAGGAAGAGGCTAGGGAAAAGTCCTCTAACAAGGCTGGTTGCTTGGCAGCTAGGGCTATTGGGGCTGTAAAGGAAAAACTCTTGTCAGCTCAAGAAGCATCCCATTCCCTGCCTGAACTTCAGGTCTCTGTCTTCAGAGCCGGGAAGGTCCCCTTCGTGGAGGAGTTGGCTAACGTGGATCTAGTGAGAGATTTCCTGCAGCTTCCATTGGTCCAAGCTTGGCAAGAACAAGTGCTAAGACAATAGTGCTCCAGCCTAGCAAAGGGGACCATATGACGCACACACTGGAACCTAGTCCTGCCTGGAGTCTCCTTCAGTGTGGATGTCTGGCTCACTGAGCATGAGGAGCCACCATTCCGTCGGCGGTACACACGTGCCAAAGTCTCCGGCATCTTTGGGTTATGTCAGCAGAGAAAATTGCTGTATAGTCATCTGACCGGCCACGCCCTTCCCAGGCCAAGAATCCACACCCAGGCAGACTGCAGAGCCCAAGCATTTGTCTGCTGGGGTCAAAGACAAACATTTCCCGGAGCAGAGAGCCATGAGTCTCTCTTCTTCTTCTGTGATGTCTTCCAGAACTGAGGAGTGGCTAGGGGGTCATTTACCTTCCCGTACTTCCTCGGTGTGGCTTCTGCAAAATGAGGGCAACTCCCCAACCGCTTTCCCTCCCCCGCGCCCAGCCTTGGAGAACTTTAAAGTCAGAGCACTGGAAGGACTGGGAGAGCGTAGCTCAGGCCTTTAACTTTGTAGGTCACGAAGTTGAGGACCCAATTGCTTCACCAGAGAGACTTTTCGAAAATACACGCGTCTGTGATGATTCACTCCAGCCTAAGCCACGTGACCACTTCCCACCGCCTCCATTCTGAATCCTAGCTCTCTCGAGAGGCTACAGACTTCTCAGGCTGGCAGGAGCTGCCCCTGCTCATCTCTCCAAGCCATCTCTTACCATCCATCCCACCCGCCTTTATGGTGCCGCCTGGCACTCCCCAGGGAAGCTGTGCTTTCTCTTGCCTCTAGACTTCTGCCGACACCATCACGAGCCTTTACTGCTCACGGTAGGCGAACGTTTCAGTTCAGAACACCTCTCCTGCCTTCTGCAGGCTGGGCAGTGTCTCTGCTCTTGCTTCGCATTGCTCTTCTCCACCAGTGTCCACTCAGTGATACGGCCAATGTCTGTGTTCCTCATCGGGCAGGACTTTCTCTCAGTTGTCCGGTGAGTCTGATTCGCCTCCACTTCCCCATAAGAAAGCTCACAGAGCCCAAAGGATGACCTTCTGTGCGAGGGTGAAGGAGTAAGAGAATAGCTTAGTCGGTGAGGGAGTGCATGGGCATCTAAGTGGGTGGAAGAGAAAGGCGGGTGGGTGGGTGTCCGGGTGGACGGGTGAATGGGTGTCTGGGTGGGTGGGTGTCTAGGTGAACACATGAGTTTGTGTCTACATGGGTGGGTGAATGCATGTCTAGACGGGTAAGTGGGTGAGTGTCTAGGTGGGTAGGTGAGTAAGTGGCTAGGTGAGTGGATAATTGTGCGGATGTCTAGGTGAGTGAGTGAATGGATGTCTCGCTGGGGGACTGGCTGAGGGTGTAGGTGGAGGCGTGATTGGGACGGAAGGCGGGCGAGAGCGTTGGTGTCCAGGTGAGTGGGCAGCCAAGTGGGTGTGCAGGTGACAGAGTGAGTGGTGCTCAGATGGGTGGGGGAGAGGGCGGTCGGGGAGGGTGAGTAGCGAAGTGCACAGGTGGGGTGGGTTGGTGAGGTGAACGGGTACGTGAGGGGGCCGGTGAGTGGTGGAGTGTGGTCTGGGTAGGGAGTAGGTGGGTAAGCGAGAGCTGGGTTTCTGAGTGAGCGTGTGGGCATATGGGTGAGTGAGTGGGTGCCGAGTGGTTTGTCTGATTCGTGGTTGGGGAGGGTTTGTGGACGGCAGCAGAGAGCAGTGTGACAAGCTCAAGCCCTGCAGAGCCAAGGCCGACACCTCAGTTCCTTGCCGGGTGCTCTCCCCAGCACCTTGTGCTGTCCCAACCCTCTGACTGAATCTCCCTTCCTATCACTTGACACACTATGGGCCCATCATTTGCACAGATGTATGCCACGGGGTCACTTCTAAGCGAAAGTGCCACTCAACACCAAAGGGTCCTTCAGCCTGTGCAGATCAAGGCCGAGTCGAGGAAGGCAGCTTCCTTTGGATTCTCCACCGCCGCTGGGCGGGGACGGCAGACTGGGGCAAGGGTGGCCGCCGCCTCCCGGGCAGGTGTCCCTCCGGCTCAGTCGCGAGGGCAGGGAGAAGTAGCGACGGTGTGGGTCAGGCACACACCCGGGCCCCGTGACATCAGGGTGGACGTGAGTCTTCTGAGATCAGAGGCAGCTTCCAGCACCCCCTCATATCCTCAGAACCCAGCTCAGAGCTGGGCCAGGGCTCAGGGGTGATGGAACGAGCGAGTGAATCTGAAAATCCACTGGAGAAAGCCCTGCCTCTCCTGATTTCATGTGGAAAACCCTGAGAGACCCAGCACAATATCCCCTTTAATTCTGGAAAAGAAATTGTAGCTGAAACACTAAGGGCATTACAAAGAATCATAACGAGTTGGGTGGTGTTTGGACTCTCAGCCCATCCTCAGAATGCATTCACAAGCAGCGTTGGTGGGCGAGAGCGGCTAAACCCCAAAGGTGCAACCTTCAGAAAAACACATTTCGAACGCTAATGAGGGGGGAAGAGGCAAAGAAAACACAATTCGCTTTGAATTCTCCACAGATTCCCACACAGTGTGATTCTGGTGGTCTGACTTGTGTGTGGAAGGACCACCTGCCAACGCCTTGGGCATGCCCTACAGCTATGAAGCCAGTATCTGGGCAGTTGTGAATTTCAGTACTTTTGTGAACTGCTTGCCATGTTATCTGCTTGATTGAATGACGGTGCTGGTCGTTAACACTTTGGGAAAACAGCCCTGTTCATTAACACGGGAATGCAGTGGCAATGCCACCACCCTCCTTCAGGGGGCCACGTCTGCACAGAGGACATGGCACTGCTCAGATGCTCTGCAGGAAGCACCGTGAGATGCAGCCGTGTCGGCGCGTCTACGTGGGTGCGGAGCTGACTCCACTCCTGGGACTCCTCCCTGCTCTGTCTCCTGTGTGAGGGGCGATGGCTTTCCTAGGACTGCTCAGCACCCTTGTGTTTGACTCAGGGCGGAAGAAGGGGGCACCCCGTGTTTCCTGGACGTCTCTGTGCTGGGGGTTTTGGTAAGTCGTCTCATGTACCCTTGTGACACGAGGACGAGACGCATGTTCCCAGCTTGCCTCTTTGGTAGAGCAGACCGCAGCCAGCGCAACCACGTGGCTTGCTGTGTCTGCACTCTGACTGGTAAAGTGAGGTGGCCTCCCATGGCTCCGGCCTCCCTGCCCGCCCCCCCCACCGCTCACCCCCCCCCACTCATCGGCTGTCCTCTCAGGAGCTTTCTGCAACATCAGAAGGGGAAGCGGAGGCACCTGAGATGAGGGAGGCATGTCTTCCATTTCCACACCATGGCCATGCCGCGCTCCACGTCTGTGGTCTCACCCCGGCCACGTCATCCTGTCCTCCTGACCTGCAGGCAAGTCGTGGGATGCATATCAAGCCCGGGGCTCCTTCCGAGTGAACTTCCGTCTGAAGCCGTGCCAAGTCACACTCACCTCCAGAATAATTTTTCCTTTTCCGAGAAACACACACAGCGTAATCACCATCTGGCCCCTTTATTTCTCAGAGGAGCTGCGTGTGTTCAGCGCTGACCTCGCTGGCCTTGCATTTGGCTGGAAGCGATCCCCTTATTAAATCAGAAACAGAGAGGACCCCTGCCCCATACCCCTGACCCGAAAATAAGCCCGAGGCTGGCCTCCTCCTGACTTCACCAGATTGTCTGGCATTTAAATGCCAACGTCTCTCCAAAGAGCCGCGGTGCCGGCAGCAGGCTGCTTACAACTTTTTAGACTTGCTTGTCATTTATAGGAAGAAAGAAAAGGGAAAATGTCAGAGGAAATTCAGCGCTGACACCCAGGGGACATAGCCGGCTGGGCAGAGAGGGCAACTGCCGATGGGATGGGACTTCAGGACCCCTGGAAAGGCTGGGACCCCTCCCAGGTGACCCCCATGGCCTCTGGCTGCTGCCGGCCATCTCCCCATCGACGCACTGGCCTTCCAGAGGACCTGCCGCATGCCCAGGTCTGTTCTGACTACCTGCATGCCCTATCTCAACCCCTCAGCCCTCGCACCTGTGCTAAGAAGCAGGTCGTGTGGCAGAACTGAAAAGACCAGGCTTGGCGAGGAGAGAGAAGCTACCGCCCCAGGCCTGGGGCTTGGCTTGGTGAATGTTTGGCTGTCCAACCAATCTGAGAGCAATGATGGGCATTCACTGGGAGAACCAAGTGCAAATGGGCACTATAGCTGGTGCTTTCTCTGCCGAAGACCACAGAATGCGAAACAGTGGTGAGAAGCTGCTTGCCTAGCTGAGACTCAGTACTGGAATCACGTGTCCTCAGCGACCCCCCCCCAGCTGTGCCAGCCTGGGGCCTGGTGCTGTGTCTGGAACATTTGGATTTCCCCTGAAACTCTCTGGCATGTGGACTTCCTGCATTTGTTTTCTTCCCAACTCAGCTTTTGTGGTTCCTCAAAATTCATAACCCTCTGCTGACGGACCCAGCCTGACTGTAGAGGATGGATTTTTCCTGCTGTTTCCATAGCACGGGTTCCCATGGAGGCAGGGATCTGAAGCAGATGCTTGCATGCAAGTGGATTACTCAGGCCATGATCCTTGAGCTCAAGAACGGGAACTGAGAGGGGAGGAGATGGCTCAGGACTGAAGGGCAAGCCTAGACAGGGATGGGCCATCGTTTGGGCAGAAAACGTCTGAGGGGCCTTGGGAGCCCTTTCTTCGTTCTCTGCCCTGGACCCCTCTTGGTGGAGGGCGGCCCGCAGCATTCGCTCTCTGGCATCTCTGGGGTATGCAAGCATCGAGGAGGAGGTGCTCTGACACCCTGAGTCACAACGTCAGATCGCCCCATGGCAGGAAGGGAGAGGCCAGAGCCGAGGTGTTGCCAGGTGGCATCTGTCTGCAGCTGCCCTAAGGCCAGTCGCTGCTGTAGTGGCTGGAGTGAGGTGGCCTCAGAGGACTTGGGTGGTTCACTCCGGTGTCCTACACATTTGTCACTAAACTCTTCTTGTTAAAGGCAAGGTGTTGACTCAGGATTTAGCCCATATCCTGCTTTAGGGAGCTATTCTCGGGGTTTTGTTGGCCTGAACCGGCTCCATTTCTTGAGGCCGACTCTGTCTACCTCTGTCCTGTGTGCACCCCAGACACAGCAGTTCATTCCTTCTGGGACAATTCAAGTACCCAATCAGAGATGCCCCATTACAAGCAGATAAACAAAATGAGACTCAGGGATGCTAAGGAGCGTGCCGCTGTTCACTGGGCCCATAAATGCTGAGCTAGGTCTCACATCCAGAATTTTTTTTTTCCCTGCTAAATCTCCCTGTCTCTTGGCTTATTAGACTTTAGGGATTCTGCACGCCTTTCATTTGGACTACCTCAAGTAACTCTCTCTCTTTTCCCCCCTTGATGTGCTTAAAATTGCCTTCTTACTAGTCTTAATGAGCCTGCAGATGCCTCCTCCTCATCTACAGAAGAGTCTATGATGTCTCACGGCGATGGCAAAGGTTCTCCAAGCCCTTTCCCAGCCCGCTTTTCCCTTCTCATAAACACTTTGATAAGCGATATGAGATAGTTAGCTCTTCTTGGAAGTTTTTCAAGCCTCGTAGTTCACTGTCCTTGCTGTGTCCATTACTTGGCATACCTCCACCCCTACTTGCCCTCAAATGATGGAAGTGGCTTTGGAATCTGGGGGTGGGTGGTGGCTCGAAGAATTTTGAAAAGATTGAGAAAAATTCCAAGTCACTTGGAACACATGGTCAGATGGACGCCCCTGAGGTAGAGGGAATTTTGGAAGATCTAAGTCCCTTTAGGAAAAACCTAATTGCGGTGAGCAACTGATAGAAATCTGGATTACTGATAAAGGACTGGAAACTAGAAGGAATGGGAGCCTCGTCACGGACTGGCAGAAGGCACAGCAACACGGTGTCTTCCACATTCACAGAGCAATTCAAGGAGTGAGGAAGCCTAGGAAGCGGCGGCTGGTTTGAAGATGGAGAGGGCAAAACGATGGGAGCTGGGTGAGCCTGAAGCGGTGACAAGAAATCCCAGCTGATCATCAAAAAAGCGGGAACCTTATTGCTACAACTGCAGGGAAACACATTCTGCTACAAACCTCATGAACTCAGAAGCGGATTCTCTGGATCCTCCGGATAAGTGCCTGACTTGCTGACACCTTGATTTCAACCTTGGGAGACTCTAAGCAGAGGAACCAGGTGAGCCCACCTGGACTTCTGACCCATGAAACGATGAGATAATACAGCTGTGTTTCATTAAGCCACTGATTTTGCCGTAATATGTCACAGCAGTTGTAGGAAAACTACCACACTAAGATTCATGGTTCTTAAATGTGTGGTCATCACGTCCACCTGTTTGGGAAAATTCTCATCCATTGCTGTCTGTTTCTTCTGATCTATTCTTTTCATCCTCTCCTCCTGGACTGCTAATTAGGCAAATGTTAGATATTTTCAACCTTAGGTTTCTCATATTTTAAAAATATGTTTTGTGTGTATTGTTCGTCTTTCTTTCACACTAATATCTAGAGAGAGAGGTAAGTAGAGTCTATTCTGTTTACTGTCTCCCAATCCATTGACTCTGTCTTCAACTTTGTCCAATCTGTAGTGAAGCCCATTTACTGAGTTCTTAATTTCATTATTGTATCTTTTAATGTTAAAAATTCAACTAGATCCTTTTGATGCATTCCAATTCTCTGGTGAATTTCTTCATCTCGTCATCTATTTACCTGACCATATTAGCAATAAATATTTATTGGTATATTTTCCCTTGCCGTATTTCCATTGTTGGCTTTCACTCTTGGTCTGTTCTGTGTGTGTGCTTCATAATGTTAAATTAAAAGCCACTCACTGTGTATCAAACACCGAAGAAACTCCAAATAATATATTTCCTCAGCTGTGATTCAGTCTGTCCTCTAGGTGAGTGGCTATGGCAGAGGCAGGTCCCTCTGACCCGGTATGAGTCTGAGCAGTCTGGGAATTGGCTCGTAGTCTTTGTAAAGTCTGGTCTATTTCTAGTTCACCCTCATTGCCAGAATAAAGCCTACCAAGGGAGTGAGGCCCTTCGATTTTTTGACTCTCCTATTTTCCATTGCTTTCTGCTACTCTTCTTAGGCTCTTCTTGCGTTATGGCTTGAGAGCCAGTAAACATCATGAGGATGGGTCTACTTCCCTGCCCTTCCCTCTTCTCTGAGGTCTGATACCTTCGGCAATTCTTGACTCTAATTTTGTTCTGTTCATCTTAGAAGGCTCTGATGGATCTACTAAGCCACATTATTTCTGCTTGACTTCATCCTGGGCTTCTCATTCTTTTATCGGCGTAAGCTCCAGAACTCCAGACCTATCTCAAAGAGATTCCCTTCTCTCCAGGATTTTGGCCCCTCAAGCCCAAGTTCCTTTCAGTCTGGGGTCACAACAATCCTAGATCTTTGAACGCCTTCTTTTAAAATTTCCTTGTAGATAAGGAAATAGAAGTGCCAGCCACAGGAGCTTTGAAGGGACTTAGCCTGGAAGTAACACATGTGGTTTCCGTTCATAATCCTTTGACTAAACTCGAATCATGTGATTACTCTAACCCCTATAAAGGCTGGAAAGTGTGATCTACACCTGTGCTCAGAATGAAGCGGGACAGGTTTTATGAGTTCATGGAAACCTGTGCAATGGCATGCTCTAGATTTAATAAGGTGGGAGATTTAATTTGGGGCGTTCAGTAATGTTGAAAATGTGGAAGATAAGACAAATGACCTCTGACGATGCCCTCATGATTCCTAAATGTGGTGGTTTATTAAAAAATTGTATGTACTATACTGATACACAAAAAAGTAAGAAGACAAAGACATTCTTTTTCTTTTTTTTTAGAAATTAAATGCTGCATTCTTGATATGCTTGCATATTCTTGTCTGAAATGCTTACAGAGTCCTCATGCTTTCGAATTTATAACAGAGTCTCTCAAAAATACCATTCCTGCACAAATTAATTCAGTGAGTTCTCTGAATATTCAGCTTCAATGAGCTGGAATAAATGTTCATTGGAGACTGGATAACTTAAAAGTTTCATCTAGCATAAGGCTAAAATGCCTTTGTATCCAAGGAGAATATGATCTTATTTCAAAGTTTCATTATTGTTAAATTGTGGTTTAAGCCTTAACTCAATTCATTTACCATGTTTGACCTTTTAATAGGTATTTGGGGGTTGCAAAAAAAGCAAAATCAGGGTATCTTTTCTTTAAGATATTGCTTTCCAACAAATGAAATTTAAACAAAGAAACTGACAAAAAAGTAATACAGCTGAAAAAAATCAACATTGTGTTCTGAAAAGAAAAATAATGCAATGAGGGTTATTAGTGATTTTTAAAAATTAAAAATAAGTTTTACTTTTTCTACTTTGCTTTTTAAACAAGCTTTAGTTTTACAGAAAAACTGAGCAGAAATACAGAGTATAGAGAATTCCCACATACCCCATTAGTGGGGTACGTTTCTGCAGTCGATGAACAGATATTGATATATTATTACTTAAAGTCTATAGCATACATTAGGGTTCTTTTTTGTGTTGTACAGTTATACAACACAAGTGCATAATGGCTTTGACAAATGCATAATGTCATATCTTCCATTACAATATCATAAAGAGTAGTTTCCTTGCTGTTTTTTTAACTTAAAATTTCCAATGGCATATGGTGTTGAGCATCTTTTCATGTACTTAATTGTCATCTATATCTTGTACGGTGAGGTGCCTCTTCAGATATTTTGCCCATTTTTAGTTGTGTGGGTAATTTGTATTCTTATTGTTGACTTTAAGAGTTGTGTATTCTAAATTTTAGTTCTTTATCAGATTTGTGTTTTGATTATATTTTTTCCCAGTCTGTGGTTTGTCTTTTTATCCTCTCAACCATATATTTCATAGTTCAGAAGTTTAACTTTATTGAAGTCAAGCTTATCAGTGTTTTTTGCACCAAAATTTAGTCAAACCCAAGGTCACCTAGATTTCCTTCTATGTACTCTGTTAGGAATTTTATAGTTATGTGTTTTAAATTTGTGTCTGCAAATCATGTTAAGTAAATGTTCATGAAAAGTGAAAAGTCTATCTTTAGTTTTACTTGTTTATTTATTTATTTAGGTACGTGGCTGTTCGGGTGTTCCAGCACCATTTGTTGAAAAGCCTCTCCTGAAATTTCTGTCAAATTGCCTCTGCTCCTTTGTCAATGGTTGGTTGACTGTATTTATATAAATCCATTTCTGAGCTTTTTATTTGATTCTATTGACCCTTGTTTTTCTTTTCATGAATACCACGCTTACTGTAAGCTTTATAGTAAGTCTTAAAGTCAGGTAGCACCAACTGCCTTCTTCCTTTCTTTATTTTCAATCAGTGATCTACTTTTTTGTTCTTTCTTTTCTTTTTTTTTTTTTGAGTCGGAGTCT
>NW_007249810.1:183014-185865 GCF_000164805.1 Carlito syrichta | reverse complement strand
CACTGCACTCCAGTCTGGGCGACAGAGTGAGACTCCGACTCAAAAAAAAAAAAATCTTTTTTTGGTTGTTTTTGGAGGTTGTGGGAGGTGATTAAGTGTTGATTTTTGTCTTTAGTTTTTAGAGCACATGTACAATTTTTCAGAGATGTTTCATACTTGTATGATGAAATCCAGATGCCCAATGCGGCATCCAAAAAGATTCACATCCAACCCACTGTGTATGCTTTTCTAAAACATCATCCATCACTCCAGCCCACCTTTCTACTGTTCCTCAGACCTTCCTGGAACCCTCACATCTCTCTTCTTTGTGCACGTTGTTCTGACGGGCATGCCCGCCTTCTTCATATCCACCATTTCTGGAAGACTGAAGATAGACAAATGTCTATTGACTTTATGATCTTACAAGTGATTGGTGACCTCGAAGACAGCAGTTTTTACAACTGAAGGCAGAAGACACCTGGTTGAAAAAAATGAAGAGTGAATTTCAGACTTGGAGGAGAAGACATTTGTCATAAAAGGGAAATCGAGTAATGAGAGGGGGGTGGTAGCTAAATGGGGATGTGGGGCTTAATGGAACATTTTTGGTTTTAGGTGGTGGGAAACAGAATATGTTTTTGGATGGGCGTCCTCCTTTTAAGTACCCATAGCAACCTATTGACTTGGCTATGTTTTCTACTTTCATTTAAAGGTTATTTATGACAGAGCCTCAGACGTCTACCGGAGTGCTTTGTGCAGATCAGCCTTTCTGCCAGAGCTGTTGAGTGAGTAAAAGCTCTGTGAGGGTCAGGCATCCGTGAGCCAGGTCAGGAGCCTGCAGCATGCAGTGAGGGGCATGTGCAGGGGGAAGGGTGCTGCAGCCTTTGGTAACGCAGGGGAGTCGGCATCCTCAGTCACTGTTGGGAGAGATCAGCTCACGCTCAAAACATGCTCTAGGAGGCAACTCACACATGCTCGACTTTCAGAGGGAACTGTGTGACTGGGGCACAGGGTAGTTGCCTTCCGAAGTGATTCCCCTACTTGCTGGTAGAAACCCAATTTTGTTTGGAGCAGCAAGTGTCTGGACTCAGGTCTTTGGCTAGGAGGTTCCCCTCACTGAGCAAGACAACCAAGCGCCATAGCCGATCTCCCAGGGTCATGGATGCTCCAAAGCGAACTTTAGCTCCTAATTAGATTTTTTTTTTCTTAACCTTGCAGGCAAACTTCCACTTTGTGGATAAAATGAAAGTTATGGGCTGAATCTTAATTTCCAGAGAAAGTAGTGCATTCAGTAGAAAAGAGATAACTGTAATACTATTGCATTACGGCAGGTGCAGCTGAAGTCAGGACTTGGTTTTCAATCACAGTGGCCATTCTTCTAGCAACACTCACCATCTCGTTTTCTCTACATATGTGGGAATTACAATGAGCCTCAAGCAGGAGAATGAAAATAAATCCAGATCAAGGAACACTGTCATGCAGTTGCAACATAAGAGAACACACACCAGAGTATCTACGGAGGAATGACGTGCAGACTAACAGAAGGCTTATTTTTACAATAACAGGAACCAGAAGGCAGTATCCACAAGGTGAGCACGAGTAATTGAAGGTCACTGAAATGCAGATTTTTTTTTCAGAAGACACTAAGTTAACTAGTAATAAAATGAAAAAACTAATAAAGTATATGCCTCATGGAGAAAGAAACTAAGTCCTGAATAGAGAGCCAAGATAAATCAGAAAACAGAGAAAAAGTGGTCAAGAGAGCCTGTAATCCCACGCCTTTGGGAGGCTGAGGTGAGTGGATTGCCTGAGCCTGCAGGTTGAAGACCCGCCTGGGCAGCGAGACCTCATCTCTACAATAAAATAAAAAAATTAGCCGGGTGTGGTAGTGCGTGCCTGTAATTCCGGCTACTCGGAAGGTGGAGGCGGAAGGATCGCTGGAGCCCAGCAGGTTGAGGCTGCAGTGGCTGGGAGCGGCCACTGCACTCCAGTCTGGGCGACAGTGAGACTCCAACTCAAAAAAAAAAAAAAAGAAAGAAAAAATTAGCTATAGAAACAAGGTGGAATTAAAAATATGATGTAAGAATATACAAAATGGATGGGTAGTGAGTTTCAAGAAACAGCTTTCAAAATTCTTACTTTTTTTTTACTAAAGGTGGAAATTATAAATCAGTTTTAGACATTTTGAAATGAAGTACAGATCCTCGAAGTTTAAGTATGACCACAAAAAGAACAAAATGAAGATTTATACTTACCAAGCCAGTAGAAGTTACAAGATAATTATACAAACCGTAATCAATCTAGCAGAAAGCAGGAAAGGAAGACTCTCAGAAATGTCACGAAAAGCAGCTCATGATAAGATGGTGTTGATGTCAAATAAAATATAAATATGAATCTCTGACTTTAAAATGTTTTATATGGGATGCCAGAGTTGTCATTGGGGGAATACACACAGACTGGCTGGCTCTCGGGGTGTCCAAAGAACAAAGAGGAGGCTGGAGGTTTGCTAGAAAGGAGAAGTGTTGCATCTTGTTTTGAAAACAGGTGCTCCTGGCCCTGCTAGCTCTTTAGGGAGCTCGTAAGCGCTGGTGGGTGGACGAGCATGGAAGAGCTTATCTTGGAGTCCCGGCGGTTGTTTCGGCAGCGCCGAGGTAAAGCTGGCTTCGGGCTGCCCCGGGCAGTTTCAGCAGCCAGGCGTGGAGAGAGAACTGCACTCCCGGAGCAGCTCCCGCAGCCCGGGGTGCCTTGCCCCCTTGGCCCTTCGCGAAAGGCTCCCGCCGCCACGCTTGCCCTTCGAGCCGGGCTCCCGGCCGCCGCCTCTGCGCCTCCTCCGCCGCGTCCTCCCCTCCTCTCCCACCGCTCAGCACGGGGGGCC
>NW_007249810.1:172604-182233 GCF_000164805.1 Carlito syrichta | reverse complement strand
CGCGCGCCCGCCGCAGGCCCCAAAGGCGCCCTTGCGGAGCAGTGGGAGGCTGACGCGCTGTCCAAACATGTGAGGGACGCCTGGAGTCTGCTCAGAAGGAAACGGTCTGAGGCCCATGTCAGTGACGGCAAACTGCGGACCACTGAGCTACGCATCTACATTCAAGAAACGATTTTTTAAAGCACTGAAGTTAAAGTGAAAGAAGTAAAACACATGAGATCAGAAACCAACGAAATGAGAGCATCAAGAAAAACAGAAGCTAGTGCTCGTTCTCTGAAAAGCACTGGTCAACAGTACCTTCTGTGACATGGAAATATTCTTTGGTAACTCAGTGGCCATCGGCCCTGGGTGGTTATTCAGTATTTAAGTGTGACTAGTTGTCTACCTGAGGACCTGAATGTTGAATGCTACTTAAGTTTAATTCTAATTCATGTAAGGCGCCATATGAGGCCAGTGATACCGTACAGTTCAAGAATATCCCTGTTTAATGTTCTTAAGTTGACATAGATAATAATCACGGTGGAAACGTAATGGGAACAACTAAATATACCCTAAATGACCATCAGCATTAAAACGTATTCATGCATTGTGATATATCCATATGATATAAGCTATGTAGGGTTAAAATTGATTAACTAGACCTGTTGGGTTAAGCGATAGACAAAAGCCAATATTTGATTGTTTTAAGCCTACAGCAACAGCGATTTCAAATATTTCACCCTAACACATCTAGAAACACATTTAATTCTCAAGAATATTCTATTCTGTGACAAAAGCAAATTGCGTCATAATGCTTAGAATATCATGCCATATATTTGCTGTATATTTAAACATTCTAAAATGGCAAATTAGCCCTTTATGTTTTGAGGATAAGAAAATATGCAGGAAAGTGTTTTATTGCTATTTGACACTAAACTCACAAAAGTTCCTGCCTCTGGGTGAGGGACAGGGATGCCCTCAGAGAGGGGCATGCAAGGCTGTCGGCTTACTTCATTTCTTAAAAATCTGAAGCTAACAGATAACGGATTCACACTTGCCAAGGCTGGTGGTGGGTACTTGGTACTCATTAGATTCTTCTCTATAGAATTCTGATGTAATAAGAAAGAGGACACAGTGAAACGAAGGAAAATGAATAGAAATCGTCAAGTCTCTTGTGCTCTGTTTCTAAAACCCCTGCGGTGAACCTTCTGGAACTTCTGGCTGCCCTGGAGCTCCTGGTGGGGACCTCTGAAGAACGGGCCTCCAAGAGGCAGTGGTACAGGAGGCAGAGAGCACAGCTTCGTTCTGCCATTGAAGGGGGTCCTTTCGGCTCAGATGGGCATGAGGAGGTGGAAGGGAAAGCATGGGCACCTCATAACGTCCACCCTCCGTCTCCTGGGAAGATCACTGTGAGGGTCTCCGTTCTTCTGGCTGGATCTTGCCTGGCGGTGAGTAACACGGCCGGGCCAGCCCCTGCTATGGAGGGGAGGATCTCCCTCATAAATGGCTTGGAATCATCCACTTATAAAGCACCCACCGCCCAGCAAGGCGGTGCCAGTCCTGTTGCCTTTAGGACATCGTTTGCTGCTGCTGCAGGGCTCACCCCACCCTTCCACTTGCTCCCTTGGTGTGGATTTCCTCCCTCAGGTCTTCTCTGGGCAAGGGGATGTTAGAGTGCCATCCGGCAGTAAACGGGCTTGTCAGTGAGAGACTTTCTCAACTGAATCCCAGGTGGGACCAGCCTGCTCGGTCACAGGCAAGGAGGAGACAGAGCTCCGGGTCTCCCTTCCTGGGGCAGAGCCTGTGCCTAGGCGTCCATGGCATAGGGGGGCAGAGACAAATGGCGGCTCCCACAGGTGGCAAACGCCCAAGAGATGAGAAGGAGAAAGCACACGCACTCAGTGTCTGCTCCCACATGTATCGGTCAGATAATTCACTCCATTCTCCCTCCCAGGGAGTGTGGGCTGGAGAAGAGGTCCCCATCACTCGGTCAGGCCTGTCTGCATGCAAGGACCGCTTAAAAGCTTCCCTCGCAGGTTAAATGAGACAAGGAATGCAATCAACGTGGAATGGTGACTCATACCCAGTAAAGACTCAGAAGTGACAGGCGTTGTTTTTCGTATTGTTATTATCTATTGTTATCTATATTCTGTTTGTGTTTGCTGTTACTACTATCACTAGAACATGTGGCCTCCTTGCGCCCTCCCTTCAACAGCCTGAGGCACGGACTTCATTTCTTGTAAGAGATGATAAGAACAGTTAGTGCAGAGCTGCGGTTCAAATCCAAGTTCAACTCCGGGCTGGAGCTCCTGCCGGTGAGCAGACAGCTCTCAGACGGCAGGGGTGACAGGCAGGAGCAAGGGGCTGTGGGTACTGGGTGCAGACTCCACCCGTGGGCCGGGGCCCAGCCCTGCTCCAGTGATTGTCAGTGGTCCCGGCCCCACAGGGTGGGCCTGGCCACTGGGGGCTGGAACCCCACTGTGGGCAGTCATAGGCTGGCCTGCATCGAGCCCCGTGAATGGGGTCATGGCAGAGGGTTGGGAAGGGAGGAAGAGCCTGCCAGCAGAGCCTGATGTGCGGCCCTCGCCCAACTCCAGCCTCTCTGGGGACAGGTCGGCGCTGGGCAGATGCCAGAGCTGAGCTGACACTGTCCCTTTCCCATAGTCAACAACATCAAGGATCAGTCGTCCCGGTGCCATGGTGGTGGGACCAGAGTCTAAGACAAGTGATCACACAGCCAGTCTGTTTAATGAGCACAGACATTTGGTTTAGAGCGTAACGAAAATAAATCTCTGAAGGATTTTCAGCTGATTTCCCCATTTAGGATCTGTCATATGAGTGTTACTTTCTGGTTTATAAAACAAGCCTACACAAAGGCATGATTAGAAACGCCTGAATAATTGCCCCTCCCCCCCCTTTGTTGATTTAAAATTTAGCTTTCTTGTTCCTCTTTAGTACCTGGGCACAGAATGCGGGAGCCCTCCTTGTGATTCCATGCTGTTCACTCAGCACATGGAGGACAGCCTGGACCTGCCGGTCCCCCCGGACAGGTGCAGGGCAGATGCTGGGGCAGTAGTGGCCTATGGCTTCTGTCTTCCACAACCTGAGTGTGGATTTAGAAGTCACTGCCTCCCAGGCTTTTTGCAGGAGAGCTCGTTATAATACAAGGTACACAAAGAGAAAGCACACCCTCCTCTCCACAGCCTAGCACAAGCCTGTGATGTACAAGGAGTGCCGAGAACTGACCACTAATCCCCCACATTTCATGCACAAAATGCCTCTTTTCAGAACTTTTTCAAAAAGCTCTTACTTGTTTTCACAAAACATACCAGCAGTGGGGGATGGGAGCATCCTAAGATTGTGCTCCCCACCTCATTTTCCAACTTTAATTCCAAGAACTTTCAAATAGAAAATTAGAAATAACTTGAAAGTGAACACCTGCATAGCTGTCTTAATTAATGTTATGTAGCTATAACAGAATCTCACAGACCGCATGATTTACAATGAAGAGAAATTCATTTAGCTCATGATACTGAAGACTGGGAAGTCCAGGACCATGGTGGTGGCATCTGGTGAGGGCCTTCCTGCCCTCTCTTGACAAGTGGAAAATGTCACATAATGAGACAGCAAGAACATACATGTCAACTCAGGTACCTCTTCCTCTTCCTATAAAGACACCAGTCTTATCATGGAGACCCCATCCTGATAAACTTATTTGATTCTAATTATGTCCCAAAGGCCCTACCTCTAATCAACATGTTAATTCAGATTAAGTTTCTGATACATGAACTTCGGGGGACACATTCAAACCACAGCATTCTGCCCCTGGCTCCTAACATTCATATTCTTCTCACATGCAAAATACGTTTATTCCATTCTAGTAGTCCCAAAGTCTTAACTCATTCTAGCACCAACCCAAAAGACCAAAGTGCAGAGTCTCACCTCAATCAGACATAATCAGAAATGTGTGAGACTCAAGGTACGATTCATTCCAAATTTCATCCAGCTGCGAGCCTTTTAATTAAAAACAAAGTATCTGCTTCCAAAATCCAGGGGTGGGACAGGAATAGATAGGATAGACATCCCCACTCCAAAAGAGAGCAAAGGAAAAAAGAAAGAGGTAACTGATCCCAAGTAAGTTTGAAACTTAACTGGGAGAACAACATTAAGTCTTAAGACTCCAGAATAATCTTTCACTCCTTGTGCTGCCCCTGGACACACAGTGGAGGGGTTGGGCCCCCAAGGCCTCATGCAGACCCACCGCCCATGGCTGTGCTGGGCTCAGTCCACACTTTAGCAATCCAAAAGTAAAGTTGCATACCGGAAGCTCTACAGTTAAGGGGTCTTGGTGGCAGTCCTGTCCCTGTGAGCCCATTAAGCATTGTCCCAGTAGAGGCTTGTGACAAGTCTCTTCCCAGTTCACCAGACCATTCAGTACATCCTCTGAAATCTAGGTGGAGGCTGCCATGCCTCCATAACTCTTGCATTCTGCACACCTGCAGAATTAACACCACATGGACTTGACCAAGATTTATGACGTGCACCTGGGCTCACTTGAACTACAGCTGAGGAGCCAAGGAGTGCCTCATCGTAATGCAGGGAGCAGAAACTAGAGGCAACCTTGGGCAGTAGCATATTCCCTGGAATCATTCTGCTCTCCTAGAGCTCTGGGCCTGTGATGGGAGGAACAGCCTCAGAGATGGTTGAAATGCCTTCAGAGTTTTTCTTCCATTGTTTTCATAAATAACCTTTGGGTGTATTCTATTCATTCTAATCTTCTTAACAATAAATGACTTGGCCATGACCTTCGCTTCCTCTACTGAAAATGTTCTTTTGTTCTTTATGACATGCCCAGGCTACAAATTTTCCAAATCTTTTTGCTGTTTCTTTTTCTAATTATGAATTACATCTTGAAGTTCTTTCTTTGCTCCCATATCTCACGGTATACAGTTGAAAGTAGCCACATTACAATCTGAATGCTTTGCTGTTCAGCTATTTTTTCTACAGATATCATGGTTCATTGCTCTTCAGTTCTGCCTTACATAAAACTCAGGCATGGACACAATTCTGCCAGCGTTTTTGGAATTGTATAAAAGGATGACCTTTCATCCAGTTTCCAATACCTTGTTCTCTATTTCCATCTGACACCTCAGCAGAATGGCCTTTACTGTCCATATTTCTACCAACATTTTGGTCATGGCGGCTTAAGTCATCTCTAAGGAGAGAGTCAGACTCTCCCTCATTTTGAGGTCGTATGGATTGTCACCCCAATCACCCTTAATGTTCCATTCATGGGAATACAGGCTTTTACTAGCCTGCTCCTCTAAATTCTTCCAGTCTTTACTTAGGAGTCAGTTGCAAAGCAACTTCTAAATTTGTAGGCATTTACAGTAACAATGACACTTCTTGGTATCTATTTTTGGTCTTAATTAATTTTCTGTTGCTAAACTGAATACTGAGACTGGATAATTTATCCAGAAAATAAATATATTTCTTATCATTCTGGAGACTGGGAAGCCCAAGACCAGGTGTCTGCATCTGGTCAACTTCTGGTGAGGCCCTCGTGCTGCATCAAATAGGGCCGAAGGCATCCTAGTGACAGGACAAAAGCATGCTTAGGTCCCTCTCTCTTCTTATGAAGTGACCACTCCCATCATGGGGGTCCCATCATGATAAACTTCTTTAATCCTAATTATGTCTCAAAGGCACTATCTCCAGTCAACATATGAATTCAGGGATTAAGTTTCCAACACACAAAAATTTAAACCACAGTATTATCCATCACCTAAGTTTCACAATTTGCATTTTGCTTTATTTGTATTCATAAATTTATATCTATCCATCAAATCATCCTATTCTGATCCTTTTCTTTTTTTAGTGGGAGTGGAGTCTCACTCTGTCGCCCAGGCTGGAGTGCAATGGCACACTCCTGGTCACCGCAGCCTTGACCTGCTGGGCTCAGGCAATCCTTCTGCCTCACCCTTCCCAGTAGCCGGAACTACAGGTAGGCACTACCATGCCCGACTATGAATCCTTTTCAGAGAAAATTGCAGACATCCTGACAGATCATCCCAAACACTTCAGCATGTGTATCATTAGCTAGCCCTCTATATGTGTTTATGGTTCTTGTTTCCAAAGGCGAAATTTACATGCAATGGAATTCACAGGTCTGAAGTGTGCCATTGCACAAGTCCTGTAAAAGGCACACACCTGTGGAAGACAAGTGCTCTTCAAGGTACAGAACATGACCCCAGCCCAGAAAGTGTTCCCTACCCCATACACCCATCCTCACTCTCATCCCCACGGAGGCTGTCCCCCATCCTTACGATTGTTTTCAGAACAAAGAATGTTTTGCCTATTCAGAACCTCATGTACAATTAATTACACTGTGTGCAGCCATCTGTGTAAGGCTTCCTTTATTTAGTATTAGGCTTTTGAGACTTTTATATTGTTGCCTGTATGGGTAGTTTCTTCCTTTTAATGTCTGAGTAGTATTTTATTATATGATTAAACTGCAATTTGTTTGTTTACTCTCTTATTGATAGACACTTGTGCTGTTTCTAACTTTTTGCTATTTTGAATAACATTCACATGTATAAGGCTTTTTCTGTAGATATGTTTTTCTTTTTCTAAAATAAATTAAATTCCAAGCACATTTCTGTAGGCTCCACGAAAGGCCCATAACTCAGTGTAGAATGTGACACGCTATAGTATGAGTCCCAAATCTTATCTGTTCTGTTTTTTGATCTTGGCCAACGCTGCAGGGGGCTGGACTCCCATCCACTTTCCCCCCACTACTCCTAGGACATCTAAAACTTGAGGGAAAAGTTGGACAGAACTAGAGCCAGAGTTTCTTTCTTCCTGACCATGAGGCAGTGCCTTCTGTTCTCTGCTGTCTGTGCTTCCAGACACACTGGTGACCTGCCACTCCAGGAAGGCAGCCAGGACCCTGGCCTCACCTCTCCACTCACCTCCACACTCAGTGTGGCCTGGCAGAGATTTCTGATCCAAGACAAACATTGTCATCCTGAGTCACGCAGAGGGTAAAGGGTTAGGCCTCAGTTTAGGTTGCTGATACTTCCCTTCCCCCTCCCCTACCACTGACCTTGTGGGGGTTCAGTATCCCCTCAGATGGGAAAAGTAAGAATAAACAGCCTTAACCAACTCTATTTTTTTTTTTTTTTGAGTTGGAGTCTCACTCTGTCGCCCAGACTGGAGTGCAGTGGCCGCTCCCGGCCACCGCAGCCTCGACCTGCTGGGCTCCGGCGATCCTTCCGCCTCAGCCTTCCGAGTAACCAACTCTATTTTAACTACAAACGAATTATTACATTTACCTGAAAGAATACTCCTGAGCAGAAATAGGGCACATATCTCTGCACGTGATATGATCAGCCACGTGGCCTTCAAACACTCCTTTTTCTAACCCTGCTGCCCAAACCAAGTGTCTTGGAAAACAGTGGTTGTTTGTTGTTATCTCTCACAGTTCTGTGGACGGTGGGTGGCTCTCTCTCAGGGTCTCTCAAGCAGTTAAAGTTGCATGGTGTCTGGATGGAATCACCTTGAAGGATCCCTCACTTGGCTCAAGACATTAATGCTAATGGCATCTCAGAGGGACTGGTGGCCAGAATATCTACACAGGGCTTCTCTGTGTGGCCAGGGCATCTCCGAGCATGGTGGCCAGGCTCTGTAGGGAAACATCGCAAGGGAGAAAAGTCAGATGGAAGCTGCCCTTCTGTGGCCTAGCCTTGGACGTCACCCAGTGACACCACATTCTGCTCAGCAGGAGGGAATCCCCAAGACCAGCCTACATTCAAGTGGAGGAGATTTAGGTTTCACTTCTTGCTTTAGAGGCACGTCAGATAATTTCTAGATGTGGATGAAAGCCAGCACGATGTTTTAAAAGCCTTATGTCTCTACCCCCATAAAGGTAACAGAACAGGCAGCCAGAGTCTTGGGCATCCAGCCCGGAGTTCGTGCTAGGAGATTCTGACCTGCAGCTATCACCAGAGCTGTGTTTTTTAGGCAATTCTGCCAGATAAAGAACTGCTGTTGAACACGCCACCACCCCTTACCCCTGGCCTGCCTGGACACTCACTGCACTCTCATTTCTGAGCAACAAGCACGAAGGGATGACACCACTTGCCTTATCTGTCACAGCAACAGGAGAGGGACGAGTGAGCTGCTGGCATCCTTGGCCAGCCCAATGGTCGGGGCCCCCAGAGGTGCCGAGTGGGTGTTGGAGTCGAGGTTCCGTGCTACCCCCGGGGTCATGGCTGGCCATGCTGCGACAATGCCTCCGAGAGAAAACCAAGAACAAACCCATGACTAGACTCTTGAGCTCACAGGAAAGCAGACTAAGGAACGAACTGAAAACTGAAACAGAAACTGTGCCCGAAGAGTGAGAAACCAGCAACGAACAGGACGTCTGATAAGAAAGGCTGAAACTCCCTCTGCTTGTGAGATCAAGAAGGAACGGACTGAATGAAATCTGGCAGAACCAAGATGGCCGACTGGAGCCTGTGTGGAATCAACGTGCTGGAGTCACAGCCTAAATTTCCACCACGTGTTTCCTGCCAACTCCCCCTGAATTTTCACCTGTGATCCGTGAGGTGGCATGAAGAGATCACAGCGCTTGGCCAAGGACTTTCCAGATCTCTTCTTTCTTCCCATGAATCACTTACTGATCCCAGAATCCATCCCCCAAATCCTTTCTAATAAAGATATTGCCTTAAAGCCTGCATTGGGAGACAGATTGGAGCTTGACACTCCTGTTTCCTTGTGAGTTGACTTGCTTTATAAAGCTTTTCTTTTTCAAAAATCCAGTGTCACAGTATTGGTTTCTAGCACGTCGGGAAATTAGCCCCCTTGGCTCTGTACCCGTGTCAGTGTCCAGGATGTGAGTCCAATCGACAGGAATAGATTCCTACTCGTTGTCACTTTTTACATTTCTTAACTCCCTAACCCTAAATCTAACTCAAGAGGCCAGACTTTCTCTGCTAAGAGGAGTCACTCGCTAAGACAATGACAGCAAATGTCAGTGTCCTGTGTTGCCAGTTCTCCTCTTCCGAGTCCCTGGTGGACACTGCCAGCTGAGCAGATCATTTTTTTCTTGCTGTGTGTGTGTGACCACAAAGAGAAAACTCAGTGAGATAAAGAAAGCCCTATTGCATTGAGCGAGCAAATTTGTGAGTCCCGGTTTCCTCACCTGCAAAAGGAGAGCATGAGTGTCCACGGATGGACTTCCTTTGTGAAACGGATGCGTGGCTGGGGACGTTTGAAGCAGGAGGAGCTGCTGCTGTCATCTGTGATCAGCCCCACACGGCGAGAGGGGCAGTGAGAGCCCCTTGCAGGCTTCTGTGAGGAAGCTGCTGGCCAAGGGGCCGTAGTACAGCAGCATGGCCCTTCGTGTCTCTGGGGGGTTCAGATCCAGTGTCATGTCCAAGACAGAGCTGGCAACCCCTCTGCTCAGTCTTCAACTGACTGAACGTCTTTCTCTTCTTAATTACCTCCCTGGGGGCTGAGCAGGCTGGCTCTCAAGTTAAGGGGCCAGACAATTGAAAAGTGAGGATTTTAATGAAAAAGCAACCCAGGCTTCAAGTGCTACTTCTTCATAACGCTGAGGGCCGTATGCATGTGCTCTTCTTAATAAC
>NW_007249810.1:157993-172327 GCF_000164805.1 Carlito syrichta | reverse complement strand
CTGGGCGCCGGCGATCCTTCCGCCTCAGCCTTCCAAGTAGCTGGAATTACAGGCATGCGCTACCATGCCCAGCTGATTTTTTGATTTATTGTAGAGACGAGGTCTCACTGCCCAGGTGGGTCTCGAACCCGCGGGCTCAGGCCGTCCACTCACCTCAGCCTTCCGAAGGTGCGGGATGACAGGCTGAGCCACCGATAACCCCTGATTTTTAATGGAGTGTGGCTGAGAAAAGGGCAGGGCCCACTTGGCAGGGAGGAAGGCAGGACCGACCGGACCCTCGCTGCCCAGCATCCGGCCTGTGCGCGCTCACTCTCAAATCCACCTGATCCAGGGATCAACAGAAAGACTTTTGGAAACCCTCCAAACCACCTCATCCCACGGCCCCCATGAACGGATGCAGAACCCAAGATTCCTTGGTGACTAAGGTGAGGCACATCGTTTGGAAACAAGTCTCCAGGCTCCAAGTGTGGGAAAGAGACTTAAAAACAATGAGGTGAGTGGATTGCCTGCGTCTGCGGGTTCGAGACCCGCCTGGGCAACTTGGTGAGACCTCATCTCTACAATAAATCAAAAAATCAGCCGGGTGTGGTAGCGCGCGCCTGTAGTTTCAGCTTCCTGGAAGGCTGAGGTGGAAGGATCGCCGGAGCCCAGCAGGTCGAGGCTGCGGTGGCCAGGAGCGGCCACGGAACTCCAGTCTGGGCGACAGAGTGAGACTCCGACTCAAAAACAAAAGAAAAATGAAAATAGCGAACATTTTCAATATTTAGTTCTTCCAAGCATGGTGCTAAATGCATTAGGTCACGTGCGTTCTGCAGTAGCCTCGTTTCAGAGAGGAGGAAACTCAAACACAGAAAATTTGAAACAACCGCCTATGCTGGATGCTACGAAGTCAAGGGGCCAGTATGATCTCTGTAGTTTGTGCCAAAGTCTGTGCTTGTATCCACTGCACTGTGCTAAGAGTCTCGTCACAATGACAGTTTGCTATTGCTGATAAGCTGCTCTAAGACAGGCTGTCTACTAGGGGTCCTTCCCTGCACTGCCTCCCACACCACTTACATCGGTGCTTTGATACGCATCTTTGACACGGGAGAAGAATCGAAACTCAAACGTGAAATCCAGGCCCTTCTTCCACTCACTTCTGGTGCTCATGGAGGCAGGGTGCCCTGGAATTGCAAGGACATAAATCTGCTTTCCTTGCTGCTTTGTTCTCAGCGAGTTGCCTATGAATATCTCTATTATACAAGCACTGCTTTGATTCATTTTCAGCCTCCTGGGATCAAAGAAAGGAAAGTTTAAAATGTATCGCTACTTATCCAGTATTTTAGATAGTTTAAGTTCCTTTTAGATTTGGCTTGGGATGTCAAGGAGAATAATTATAGCCTGCTTAGAATATCAAAGAATGAGATAAACTTAATGAACAGGATAAGGGCAGAAATCTTCTGTCTTATAATAAAGAATTTGGATGGCTTTGGTCACCAGTTCCTGGGTGGTGTCCTCCAAGTCCTTGGAGTGAGAGGAGTGTCTTTGTTACTCAGGGTGGTCGGATCATACCTAATCTGAGCTTATGTTAGTGAGGTGACTTTCAGGACGGAATATAGCCATGCTGGACAGACCAAGCCTATGGTTGGAGAGCGGGGTCTCCCATCCAGGTGATACCAGCCTGACCTCCTAGGAAAGGAGGAGGACTGGAGATTAAGTCCAACCATGTGGCGAATAATTCAATCATGTCTATGTAATTGGATTTCAATAAAACTCTGGGCACCAAGGCTTGGCTAAGCACCTCTGGTGGGCAATGGACGTGGACATGCTGGGAGGGTGATGCATCCTGAAGACATGAAAGCTTCAGGTATAGGACCCTCCAGACCTTGTCCTGTGCTTTCTTTCCCCTTTTTGCTGGTTCCGATTTTTATCCTTTTGCTATGAGAAAACTACGATTGCAAGTCGCGTACTTCCCTGAGTTCTGCAAGCTCTTCTAGCAGATATCAAAGCTTAAGCAGTAGTAAGAACCCCCAACTATGAAGCCAGTTGGTCAGATGTGTGGATGGCCTGGGACCCTATAGCTTGTGGTGAGTGTCTGAAGTGAGGGCCGTCTACGAGTTGAGCCTGTGACCTGTGGCGTCTCCACGAGGCCTGAGTAGTGGTTATCGAGATGCCTTCTACTCCTGCTTCTTCCCAAGGGGAGAGAGGCAGGAGCCTCTTAGGACAAAAAGCACAGGCTGCAAGTTCATCTGCCTTGTCTTCTGGAAATATTCTTTCTTCAACCGCCACAACACAAAGGAGGCTGCCAAGAACCACCTTGCAAGCTGATGTGAGAATTCGTGTAGGTAATAGATGGCAAGAACCAAGTAGATTGTTTCGCATACAGTAGATCATCAACAGATATTGGAATAAGAAAACATTGCTCGACTCTCAAGGCATATTGAACGCCATGCTCCCACAGGCTTTCCTAAAAGACTTGCCGAAGATATCAATCTGAGCCTGAGTCCACTGGGACCCTGGACGAGCCAGCCCACCAGGGGAGGGGCAGGGTGTCTCTTAGGAAAGACTGCCGTGTGGATCAGGAGGCCCTTCACGACACAGAGGACACTGCTGCGGTGACCCGGCAAGGTGGGAGCCTGACGGCCAAGGGCACATGGCACAGGTGCTGAGAATGACCGCACAAGGAGCACAAGGAGTTCCCTCCCATGCCTGGCTGAAATGACAGCACAGCGGCGGGGCGGGGCTTGGGAGAAGAGGAAGATCAGGCGTTAGTTCAAATGCTTCCAAATCAAAGATGGTTGGATTCAACCATATTCAAGTGGCTTCTACAAACAGAAGAGTTTAATAGTTCCCCAAATTGCTGTATAACGAAGACCCTCAACCCTCGTCTCATACAGCTCTGGGGCATCAACCCCTGGGGCCCTTTGTTCCAATTCCAAGTAGGAAGTGAAAGCAGTAAGTGACACGTATGGATCACCTATCACCTCATATGCCTTGTGCCATTCGGCAATGCCACGACCAGTTCCATTTTATAGGTGGAAACCTTGAGGCTTAAAGAGTCACTCTCTTGAATGCTCACGACCACAAAGGGAGTTGGTGGGAGGGGTTTGTTGGATTGCCTTTGATCTCTTCACTACCCCCATGATATTTCTATAGCACCAGCAGAAGAAGATGGTGATACCTAAGCACAGAAATCAGATTTTTCAGTCCATGAGGAGGCAGGAGGAGAGAAGCTCATAGAATTGTACAGGACATAAGAGATGAACACAGACTTAAAGTTCCTTCCCTGTCCCAAATCTTAGGGCTTCTCTGATAGTTCTAAATCTGTCAGAATTCTCATACCCAAGAAGTGCCAAGAGCTAGAAACCAGTAAGGGATTTAAGCTATTTTGCTAAACTAATTCACAACCAAATTATCAGCACGTGTTAAGGAGAATTGTGTTTGTGTGTGAGCCAGCTCTCTGAATGTGAAGTAAAGACACGAGCATCCCCATGAGGCCTTATGTAAACCGTTTCTATGCCCCACCCACGGAAGGCATTTTTAACTGACAGGACCAATTAAATGTAGCTGTGGGGAGCCCAAGCATAATCCACTGATGTGCAGCTAAACTGTCCTAGTGTCTACATTTAAGACGTAAAGAGAGTTAAGCATATAAGTATACTTATATACTTAAGTATAATATAAATACTTATATTTAAGTATGGAAGTGAATATTTAATGATCGCCTTCTCTAATGTCGCTCCCCATTCAACTTTATTTTCCTCTCCAGGTTTTGGGGGGCCTGGTTCTATTTTAACCACCATCCAGTCCTGGGGTTCTGCTCCAAAGTGGTGTCAAGTGAGGAGAGGGGGAAGCGATGACACGCGTCGGTGAGAGGAGGAGACAAACGTTAGTGCCCGCGCTGGAGCAGGACTGGGAGCCAGAGAGGAGGCTGAGTCCTGGGAGCAGCAGGACCCAGGGCGGGCAGGTGGAATGGGGAGGCCGCGGCTGGGCTGGTGGCTGCAGGAGCGTGGGGCCGAGATTCAGCAGGCCCGGCTTCATCACCCAGCTCTCCTCCCGAGCTGCCGAGTGATGCCGTCTCCCCCATGCTTTCTAACTTTTCTGCACCTTATGTATGTCTTCCTCCTACAAGAACCACGGTTTTTGCCGCTTACCAGTTCATAAAATAGTCGTAAGTCTTATCGCTGTTGGGGCCAGTTTCAATAAACTGGGAAAACGAGGCTCAATTTCCTCATACGTAAAATGACAACGATGATACTTAACTCACAGGATTCACCAGAGAAAAAAACAAGATAACGTATGTGAGATAATACGTAAGTCCCCCAACTACAGATATTCTGATGACATATTCAATATCACAATCATTGGCGTGTCTGCAATTGGTGTGTCGGACTAGCTTCAGGTCCGCCGTGTTGAGAGGGACATCTTCTAACAACTTTGCTGTTACTCTAAACTTGTCGCGCTTCAACACAGCCCATGGTCCGCTGAGTTGCAGATGCGCTCTCCACCCTCCAACCCTCCCTCCCTCCATCCGGTCTTTCAACTGATATTTGCCGATGTCTCCGTTTCGCTCTTCATATTTCACCTCCAAACATCCTTCCTCACCTCCCGTCTGTCCTCAGGAGTCCGTTTCCGCCTCCTGATGAGAGCAAGCAGCCCCTTCCCGCCTAAACTCTTTGGCCTTCACAGACGGCTGTTCTGTCACTCTCAGGACAGAATGGAGCCCGTTTGCTTTATCTTCTTGGGGGGGGTCTTCTCTCACCGCCTACTTCTCATTTAAAAAAACGAATAGCCCTTGGAGCAAGGGTGAAGGGAAGGAATATCAGTAGCAGCTTCTCATCAGAGGGAAGGCCTGGACCTCCGAGTTCCTTCCCTGAGCGAACTGACTGTGCAGCAAGAGTGTGTGTAGGATAATAGCCCGGCAGCAGAAGCAGCTAAGTAACTCGCTCAAGAGTGCCATTACCTGGGGAGATGGAAAGAAATGAGAAACATGCCCCCTTTCACCCGACCACCTAGGTTTTGAAAACTGCCCTAGACAGAGACCTTCCATAATAAAAAAAATATCTGCAGGATGCATTTGACATTTGCAGGGAAGGACTTACGTTCCCCTTTTAAAAACCACAATTAAGCTTTGCCTCCAGCGCTCTTGCCTTTTAGCTCTGGAAGTAGTAAATGTTCTCTGCCCCTCATTGGCAGTGGTGACATGCAGAGTTAGCAGAGAGGAGCTCTACACTGGCTACTTCTTCCGTCCCGTAGCACCAAGAGCTGTTTACAACCACAAACAGAGGTATGCTAGGGCTAGAAGCTTCAGAAAAGCCTGACCCAGGGCTTCCCAGCCGATGGATCCTTGGCGCGACTCTATGGGATAATTATATGCCCCCTAGTCAAGTAAGTTGAGAGGTGTTTGGAGGAGCATAATTGCAGGAATTTCCAGAGCTGTTAATATGCGGATTGTACGTCTTCAGGAAGAAATTACAATTAGAATACACCATAAGTTTATTGAACCTTGAGTTCTGCGGGCACTCTGATTAGGATTTCCTGAAAGCAACGTGGGAAGCACTGATAGACACCAGGGCTCACAGGTAGGGAACCTTTCAAGATGGTGTGCTAGGTGGTACACAGGAAGCGGATGGCAGTTCCCTGGTGAGAAGCTAACTCTCTGTCTCCCTGTTCAGCTTTATGTGTTCGTCTACTTCTTGTCAGACATTTTATCAATATGCTTCATGCTTAAGATAGAAGAAATTCCAAGGAATACACACACTTCTTCGGTCTTTTGTCTTACTCCACTGTGGTCAAGAAGGTAAAGAGACAGGGCAAATACAAAAGAAGAAAGAATGCTCCAGGTCTCTCTTTCCTGAAGACAGTCAAGACTTCTTTCTCCTCTTTCCAATCCTTCTTTGGATTCAGAATCAAAGTGCAGTTTCCCCCCAACTGGACTCCAGAAATAATTTCCTAGTTGGGTGCTTTGGTTTTTGTTCTATTTCCACTTCTTACTAAATACCCTAATAATAGCAGCTAACATTTATCAAGCACTTATAGCTTAAAGGATTAAGAGCTTTATGAGTATGAGCTCGACTAGCTCTCTCCACAACCCTTTGAGGTATGTATTTTTATTAGATTTACTTGACGTGTGAGTGCGCAGAGGCCCACAGGGCCCAAGTTCAAGAGAATGGTGAGAGGCAGAACTGGGATTTGAATCTCCTCAGTCCAGTGCTCGTAATCATGAAACATTTAACCTTATTCTTCCTTTAGTTCAACTTCCTGAAGCCCTCCCTCTACTGAAGAACCCGCCATGGCTCCCTATTACCAGAAGGATGCCTCAGGCGGCCTTAGCATTCCCTACAACCCGGCCAGCCAGACACTCCTGCCTGTCTCCATCTGCCCTGCCTGGGTCCCTCAGGACCACCAGGACCCTGTCCTCACGTGGTGCTGCCTGGCCTCGGGTCCCCACTCCGGACCCTCATCCTTCTCGGCCTTCCCGCAGCCGAGTCTGCCCCCTCCCTCTCCTGCCGGGCACACTTTCGCTTCAGCCTCCTCCTCGAAATTGTCTTTGACAACACCAGCTCGCATCAACATCATCCTTCTCTGAAATCCCCTGGTGCTTGGAAAAATGGATAATTCCTTTCGCTTTGCCCTCATAATGTCACATCCACTCATCCCAGCAATTGAGCCACTTGCTTTTTTCCCCCTTCTGTCTTCCTCACACTCAATTCTAGCTCTCCTGTGTCTAGTGGAGTAGACACTTGGAACACTTTTGCTGCTTAAATCTGTGAACCACCGCAGAGAGCATCACTTTTCCCCTGTGTGATAACATACTGCACCGCCCAAGTGAATTCACAGTGGAGACAGCACCGTGGTGACATGGCTGATGTGGACAGTGACGCTGTAGCGATGACGGTGAGGATGACAAAGGGCAACCGAGGCAGCTGTCAGGTCGCCGTTTGTGGGGGGGACTCGTGGCCGGGTCCAAGACACACAGACGGGTCGTGTCCGTGTTTCGCCCGCGATGACAGAGGGCCTGGGAGATTGCACTCGACTTGTTCGGAGAATCGCAGAGAAGACCAAGACTCGAATCCCCAGTCATCTAGATATCCCCAGGGTGCTCTTTTCTCTGCTCCCACTGCTTCCCAAAGATACGCGCTACTCAGCCGTGTCTTATTTAATTTCGTTTTTTTCCTTTTTAGGGAGTAAAATACACACGCCATAAAATTCACCATCTTAAACATTTTTATTGTAGTAAAATATACATAACATAAAACTTCCCATTGTAGCCATTTTTCGGTGTACTGGTTTGCGGCACTAAGCAGATTTGCAGTGCTGTGCAACCATCACCACCACCCGGCTTCAGGTCTTTTTCATCTTCCCCGAGGGAAATTACACACCAGTTAAACACTCGCTTTCCATTTCTCCCTCTCACAAGCCCCTGGAAACCAACATTCCACTTTCGGTCTCTATAAATGTGCTTATTCTAGGCACCTAGCGTCAGTGGAATCACACCATATTTGCCCTTTTCACTTAGCTTGATGTTCTTAGGTTCTTCCGTGTTGTATCGCGCGTCTGAGTTTCCTCCCTTTGTAAGGCTGGACAGTATTCCACTGTACATGTGTCCATTCCAAATTTGTTTATCCAGTCACTTGTCAGTGTTCACTTGTGTGGCTTCTACCCTTTGGCAACTGTGAATAACGATGCTATGAAATGGGCACATGTATCTATTCCAGTTGCTTTTTTTAAAAGCAGGATTTATTGAGAGGACAGAAAAGCTCCCGCAGTGGGAGGGGACCCCAGTCACTTCTTTTGTATATAACAAGAAGTGGGATTGCCGGATTATATGACGATTCTATCTTTAATTTTTTAAGAACCGCCGAACTGTTTTTTGTGGCAACTGCCCGTTTTACATTTTCACTAGCAACACACAAAGGTTTCAGTTCCTGCACATTGTCAACACTTGTTATTTGGTTGTTGTTTAAAAGCAGCCATCCTCACGAGTGTGGAGTGACATCTCGCTGTGGTTTGAATCATTTTAAAGTGCTCAACTCAGGGACATTTCATAATGCACAACGTTGTGCCACGATCCTCTCTATTCAGTTGCAGAACATTCTTGTCTCTTCCAAAGGAGCCCCGGTGCCTGTTGGCAATCACTCTCCATTTCCTTGACAACCACGAATTTGCTTTCTGTTTCGATAGATTTTCCTATTCCGGATATTTCAAATCAATGGAACCATCCAATACACAATTTTGTGACTCTTTTTTTCTTATGTAGCATACTGTTTTCAAGGTTTATCCATGGAATCGCATGTGTCGACATTTGTGATGGGGAGTTTTATATGCCAGCTTGAAACACATCTGCACGATGCGGTGAAGGTATTTTTTTAGGTGAAACCTAAAAAACCAATAGACTTTGAGTCTATTGAAACCAATAGACCTTGAGTCACATGGGTTATTTTCCACAGCATTGGTGAGCCTCAGCCTCCAGTTGAGGAGCTCAAGAAGAAGTCTGATTCCCAGCCTCCCAAGAAGGAGCTCTGTCAGCAAACTGCCTTCTGACTCCAGCTGCAGCACCGACTCTTACCTAGGCCTTCATTCTGACTGCCTACCCTAAACAGCTTGAACTTGCCAGTGTTCACATTGCATGAACCAAATCTTTGAAATAAATCTCATTCTCTATACACATTCTACTGGTTCTGTTTTGTTTTTTTTTTTCCTGGAGAACCTTTCCTATTACAGTACTGCATTTTTTTCTTATGGAGGAATATCACTTCATTCATGGATATGCCACATTTTATCAGTTGATGAACAGTTTAGTTGTCTACCTTTAGCTGTTTTGAATAATATTTCTATGAACACCTGTGTATGTTTACAAGTTTTGTTTAACACCTGTTGTCAGTTCTTTGAGTTATATACCTAGAAGTGAAATTATGGGGTAATATTGTAAAGATTTATATATGTGTATCGTATCGAAGAATTGCTAAAAATTGTTTCCACAGTGTCTACAACATTTCACATTCCCATTAGCAGTGTATGAGGATTTCAATTTCTTCACATCTTTGCTCACCCTTTTAAAAAAAAATTATAGACCTGCTAGAGGGTGTGAAATGGTATTTCACTTGTGGTTTTTATTTATGTTTCCCTAAAGACTAGTGATGCTGAAATTCTTTTCACGTGCTTGCTAACCATTTGAGTATCAGTGTTGGAGAAATGTGGAGAAATGAGGAATGGCCAGTCCAAGTGTCTATTTTACGTGAAGGTTCACAGCAACACTCCTTCTACTTCCTTGGGAAAGTCAAGGGTGGGAGGACTTTTTGCTCTCAGTCGAAAGTTGTTGACATTGAGGAGCTTCTGGAGACTTGTTCCAGCTGTCCAGTCACCCCTCCTGACTTCCTCCCAGACCTGGGAAAATGAGGGTCTTGTTACAGCAGCTATCATTTACTCAGCACTCACTGGATTCTAGGCTTCGGGAGAAATGTACATTTTTTTATATTATTAAATCCTCCCCACCATCCTGAAAAATTGGCATTACAATTTTCAGTTACAGCTGAGAAAATTGATTCCAATTTTAAAGAAATTGAGAAAAACTGAAAAAGAAGAAAACTTTATCTCCTTCCTTTCTAGAAAAGCAATGATCTTGGAGGTAATGTCTAAAACAGTTTTATTGAGATATAACTTACATACCACACAACCCATCCATTTAAGTGTACTGTTTAATGGTTTTTATTGTAGTCACAGAGTTGTGCAAATGTGACCACGATCAATTTTAGAACATTTTCACCATTCCAGAAAGTAATGTTATGGGCACATTAGCATTTATTCCCCGTTTGCCCCCAAAGTCTTCAGGTGTAGGCATTGACTAGCTTTCCTTCTCTACAGATTGAGCTATTCTAAACAGTTTCTAGAAATGGAATCACACAATATGTGGTCTTTATGACTGGCTTCTTTCCATTTTCAAGTTTCATCCACTTTGTAGCATTATCCAAAAGAATGCACCTTATTATTTTTTAATTGCTAAGTAATATGCAATTGTATGGATATGCACAATTGTATTTATTAATTCATAAGTTGATGAATATTTGAGCTTCTTCCAACTGTTAGCTATTATAAAAAATGCCTGTGCAAATTTTTGTGTGTGGACACATGCCCTCATTTCTCTTAGATATGCACCTAGAAGTAGAATTGCTGAGTCATACTGTAAACTTATGTTTAATATTTAACAGTGGCTGCACCGTTTTACAATCCCACCAGTAAACTCTGAAGGTTCAGATTTCTTCACTTTAGGCTGACACATAATATCTTATGTCTTTTTAAAAATATTAGTCATTCTAGTGGGTGTGAAGTGCTAGCTATCTCATTGGAGTTTTGACTTGTATTTTTCTAATGAGTAATGATACTCAGCAGTTTTTCGTGTATTTATTGGAAATTTGATTATCTTCATTAGAGAAATGTTAACTTATATTCTTTGCCCATTTCTTGGTAAACTGATTGGTTTTTTAAATATATTTAAATTTTTTTTATTTTAAAGATGTGGGGTACAATTCAGGGTTAGGTATACAAATGTTCATTATACAGGTACCCTTGTTGATAAGGCATTTCCCTCAACTGCCAATTCCATCTCCCCTCCCCTGGAGTTTCCCACTGCTGCCAATCCCTTTCCTATAGGGTTGTGATAACGGTTCAAGGTCTGCTGTTGAGTGAGATCAGACGGCACTCTGCTGTTTGTTTCTGTGAGAGCTCGCCGAGTGTGGGCGACTCCAGATCCATCCAGGGTGCTGCGAAGTCCATCTGCCTGTCCTTCTTTATGGCGGCATGCTATTCCATTGTGTGCCACTTTTTTGATCCAGTCCAGCTTCGACGGGCAGCATGGTTGGTTCCATGTTTTTGCTGTTGTGAATAGAGCTGCAACAAACTTGCATGTGCAGGTATCTTTTTGGTGGAATGACTTGAGTTCCTCTGGGTATATTCCCAATAGAAGGAAGGCTGGGTCATATGGAAGGTCAATATTTAGCTCCTTTTAATTGGATTATGCGTTTCGTTACATAGTTGTAAACATTCTTTGTATATTATGGGTAAATATAACATCCTTTACAGTGTATTTGATTTTCAAATGTGACTCAATTTGCGTTGCTTTTAACTGTCCTGGATGCATCGTTGGCAGTACAAAAGGAGTTTCTTCCTACTTTTATTTACTTTTTACTTTTGATAGCTTTTTACTTTTAGTTGTTTTTTTTTACTTCTACACACATATATTTTTACCTTTTTTTTTATATGGGATTGTGTTGTTTTAAATAAGATGGCTTTGCTCAAACAAGGTCATAAGTATTTACTGTCATGATTTATACTTACAGCTTTTCATTTTTAGCCCTTACATTTCTATAAAAAAATTAATTGATCATAAATGGAAGAGTTCGTTTCTGGACTTTCAACAATATTTCATTGCTCCACACATCTACCCTTTTCCCAACAGCACAATGTATTGATTCTAATGGCTTCACAGTAAGTTTTAATAGTTGAGTCCTCCAACATTTTGCTCAACAAATGTTTTATTGTGGTAAAATATATGTAAATAAAACCTACCATTTTTATTAATTTTAAGTGTATAATTTAATGGCATTAAGCACATTGACAACGTTGTGCAACTGTCACCACTATCCATTTCTAAAACTTTCGTGTCATCCCAAAGCGAAACTCAGTACCCATTAAACAATACCTCTCCATTATCACCTCCCCTAATCCCTGGTCACCACGATTTTACTTTCTGTCTCTATTAACTTGACCATTATAGGTAGCTCCTATAAGTAGAACCATATTATAGGTATTGATTCTTTACTGGGGTAGTCCTTCATTAATCAGTCAGCTAGGGCTAAGCCTAGGAATTAGCCCAAGATGTTGGTTTAAGATCTTATCGGGTCTTTTCTGAGTAGTTTATGTTTTATCTTGGCAGGCCCATCGTATTCTAAATCCCTCTATTTACACAGCTGATTTTGAACTTCTTGAATTCCCTGAAAGTCTAACTTCAACTTCTTCTCTGGTCCCTAGAACACACGTCTCCACCCATACTTCTTTGTCCCAGAATCCGTGGGTTTGTAGCTTTGTGTAGCTATTATGAGTTTTTGGTCCACCACTTTTTCTTCCTAAATTCCAAACTGTGGGAGAAGGGCTAGTGAATCAGCCCTGCAGTTAGCCCTAGATAGGTTAGAACAGGCATACACAAAAATGTTCAAAATAGGACTGCTTTTCTCCCTCTTGTTCGAGGAAGTAATTGGGAATCAGGATGCCTGCTCAAGACCAAAACCACCACTGCACAGGGAGAATGGGGCAGGCGTGAATCACAAAACGCCTCACAACTCTCCTCGAGTTTTGAACACAGCTTTTTGGGACTGGGAGTTGGCTATGTTGCTGTAAACCTCCAATTATACTTCAGAGCTCCTACAAAGTCATTTCAGAAAGCTTGTAAAACATTTTTAAAATTGAATTAAGATATATATATATAGTTCTCTGCTGAGACAAGAGCTTAGAACTTCCTAACCTGCCATTTTGCTGACACCTTAGTCCTCTCATTTTGATGTTCTTTTTCCAAGGTTGTTTTGACTCTTGTGGACTCCTTAAATTTATGTAGGAATCTAGGATCATCTTGTCAATTTCCACAAAAGAAAAGCCAGCTGAGATTTTTATAGAAATTGTATTAAATCTGTAGATTGATTTGAAGAGTATTGCTAGCTAAACAATACTAAATCTTCTAATCCATGAACATGAGATGGTTTTCCATTTATTTACATCCTTAATTTTTTTCAGTGATGTTTCATACTCTTCAATGTACAAGACTTATACTTCTTTTGGTAAACTTTCATTTTTGTATTTTTCATTGTTAGTGCAAAGAAAGATAATTTTTCACTAATTGCTGAATTTGCTAAAATCATTCATTATTTTCTTTGTGAACTCATTTATTAATGTGACTGGTGATTCAGTGTAATAGGACTTTATATAAGAAATCTTGCTGAATTCATTCACTATTTCTGGTTTTTTGGTGTGAATTATACTTTCTATATACAAAATCATGTCTTGTAAAAGTAGAGATAGCTTTACTTCTTCTTTTCAAATCTGGATACGTTTTATTTATTTTTCTTACATAGTTTCCTGGCTAGAACTTTCAGTAAAATATTCAGTAGAAGTAACAAGAGTATACATTTTTGTCTTGGTCCTGATTTTAGAGAGATATATTTAGGCTTTCACCATTAGGTTTGATGGTGGCACCTATCACAGATTCCTTTATCAGATTGAGAGTTTATTCCTATATCTACTTTGTTTATAATTTTATCATGAAAGTGTATTAGAATTCTTCAAAAGTGTATTTGAAAAGTCTATTCAGATAATCATGAGGGTTTTATCCATCTTTCTATGATGTATCACATTGAGTTTTGGATTTTAAGCCAATTTTACATTCCTGGAAAAACTTCTATTTGTCAATGATGGCTGATCCTTTTTATAAATTAATGAAGTTGTTTTGCCACTGTTACGTTGAGGATATCTATATTTATCTTCATAAGGGCATTGATCTACAGTTTTCTTTCTTGTGATATCTTTATCCGGTTTTGATATTCAGGTATTATTGACCTTAAAAAATTTATTGGAAGTGCTTTAATCCTCTTCCACGGTTTGGAACATGTTGTGAATGATTGGCATTAATTTTTCTGTAAATAACTGATCGATATCGTTAGTGAAGTTATCTGTGCCTGAGATTTTCTTTATGTAAACTTCAAAAATACATTGCTAATTAAATCATTTTCCTTGTTTAGATTTATTCAGAATTTTGATTACTGTTTGAGTCATTTTTAGTTGTATCAGTAATATTATTATCAAGTATATTACATTTCTCTGTCACAGACACAATATCAATTGTTTTTTAAATCAAATAAGAAAAGAATGAAAAGAAAATATCCAATTGTAGTGTCTTTTATAATTGATGGAAGTCAGCTGGTAGTTCTATTGCATTTTCTTCGTATGTGACAAATCTTTTTTTCCCCTTTTGCCTCAAGATTTTTTTTTCTTTGTCTTTCAACATTTTACTATGATGTGTCTGCTTGTGGATTTCTTTAGTTTACCTCACCTTAAGTTGTTTGAACTTCTTAGATGTGTATATATTGTTTTTTGGGTTTTTTTTTTTTACCATGGAAGACTTTCAAACATTATTTCTTTGAATACTTTTCTGCTCCCCTTTTTTTCTCTCCTCTTTTTCTGGTATTATTATTATGCATATATTAATACTCATAGTTGTGTCCCACATTTCTCTCAGGCTGTGCTAGCTTTTTTTTTCCATATTATTCCAGTTGCATAATTTCTTTTTTTTTTTTTGAGTTGGAGTTTCAC
>NW_007249810.1:154176-157719 GCF_000164805.1 Carlito syrichta | reverse complement strand
CTCGAACCCGCAGGCTAAGGCAATCCACTCACCTCAGCCTCCCAAAGGCGCGGGATGACAGGCTGAGCCACCGAGCCCGGCGAGTTGCATAATTTCTAATGAGAGATGTTTTAAGTTTCCAGATTCTTTTTTAATGCTAGATTATAATCACTTTTGAAATCCTCTAGTGAGTTTTTTATTTATACTCTTGCACTTTTCAACTCCAGAATTGTCATTGAAAAATATTTTCTCTTTATTGAAATTCTCTATGTAATGAGACATTGTCATTCTGGCGTTATCGTTTTTAAGCATTCTTTTCTTTAGCTATTTAAGTCTATCGCAGCTACTTTGCGTCGTTATCTCTTAAGTTCAGTATTGGTGCCCTGTCACAGACAATTCTGTCGTCTCCTTTTAGTTCCCTTGATATAGGTCACAGTTTCCTATTTCCTGGAATATCTTAGTGTATTTAGTTTAAAACTGGATATTTTGGATAACGTATCATAGCCAGTGTAGATATTGATCTCTCCTCCTCGCAAGGCATGTTACTATGGTTATTAGCTTTGTAAAATGTGTTTAATGTTTTCAGTGAAAGATTTCAGTGAAATCAATTTCCTTCACAGTGTGCAGTCTCTAAAGTCCCTCCTCTGAGGGACTTCGTCTTGGGCATACCTGCAGCCACACTGAAATGACTGTGGTTTTAGAAGCGTTTTCTTTTACTGTCCCCATGAAGGAACTGGGTCAAGGACAGCTGGGGACCAGTATTCCCAATTATCATTGTCTGAGGTAGAGCTTCCACCTCCAGTTGAGGGATAGGTAGAGTAAAGGAGTCTCAGATCTCCTGGAAGCTCTTGCTGGGAATAGAGGTTTTATAACAGAGAGTTGAGGTGGATGAGAAATTCTGGAAGACGCCTCCTTCCAGCAAAATACTGGACAAATATCCCTGCATTTTCTGTATGTCTTTAGGACAACTTCCATAGACTTTAAATACATTTTGTTCACTAAAATTATTAAATTTTCACCACTTAAGGTTATTTCACTGGGGAGAGAGTCCACAGAGACCCTCAGAATAAAAGGTCTGATTGGTGTGCAATCATAGCCACCCTAAGAATGGCAAAGAGAGAAATTTTGATACATAAATCTAGGCCTAGCCATGTTGACATAGAAAATGAACCGATTTACCCATTGTATAGGTGAGAATACTGTAGTAGAGACAGGTGAGATAGTAGCGGTGGGTACTAGGCCCCAGCCTCTTCATCTAGTGTTTTCGGTGGGAAGCATCACTGGACCCAATTTTGGCTTCATCCCGAAAAGCCATTCAACTGCTGCTCTTTATGGGGCTCACGGATCTTAAAAATCCCCTCAGAAAGTGAACACAGAGACTTGTGTCTCAACCCAGTTCCTATGGAGACTTGTGTTTGAGGGCAGACTCCGACACTTACTAACTGTGTCATCTTGGCAAGTTACTCCTCTGAGTCAGGAAGAGAATCCAGTTTTCACAAACCTGGGAACCAAAGAGAATCATCGGATGGGAAAGAGCTTGACCAACTCCGAAGCACCCCGCTTTTCCAGGATTTCTGGTCACAAGCAGCAGAACTCAGGACGGCGAGCGTCAAAAAGCAGCGGCCTGGGGCAAAGTGGTGCCGCCTGAGGGTGAGTGGGAGCTTGGGGCACAGGCCCAGGCGTGAGCCAGCACTGGGGGCGGCAGAGGAAGACGCCGCCCCTCGCCTCCGCGGTGCGGCCCCTCTGCCCGCCTGAGCGCCGAGACTCCGCGCCAGATTCAGTCCGCGCGGGCTTCCCGGGAGGGGAAGCGGCGCATCGGCCCTCCGCTCCCCAGGGGGAGGCGGGGACCCGACGGTGGGCGGCCCGGAGTGCCAAACGCCGTTGCAGCCACCACGGCCCTGAAGCCCGCACGGTCCCTCCTCGCGCCTGAGCGGAGCCAGGAAGTTCCACCTGTCCTGAAGGACCTTGAGGCCGCTGAGCCCCGCGCCCCGCTCAGTCGCACAGCCAGGACCTCAGAGTGGCCCTGGCCCTCTTCACTGTGCTTCCTCTACCCAGCAGATCAAGTTGCCTCCCACACAGGTGCCCAGTGCCCCTCTGCCTTCGCCCCGTTCCAAAGTCTGTGCGAGGCCATCCGGCCTCTGGGGCTGGCGGCGAAGGGCAGGCTCTGTGCTGCCGCACAGAGCCGGCATTTAAGTCTGATTTAAAACCCCAATGCCCTCTCTTCTTGTTAGATAGCTTTTTGGAAAGTTAAGCATATTAGGACTCTGAAATACAAGGTCTTGGGTATTATTCAGCATCTTTTGTTTCTGAAGCTGGACAACTCCTAGATCACATCGGTCAGTCTGCCAAACATTTCCTCTTTTGGAGACATAAATGCCATTAACCTTTTTGTTTTATATCTTCTCTAACTCAAAGCAGCTGGATGTGATACAAGTGCAATGCCATTTCCTTCAAGACCTGGCCTCATTTGAACAATGTGAATGTATTTTTCTCACAGGAAATTGTGTATTTTGACAAGAGACTCGCTCTGCTGAGTAAGATGGCTGATGCAGCAGAGAACGGGCCCAGCGCTAACCCAGTTATGTTTGCAGAGGGCACAAACCGGAGCCGTTTCATTCTTTTTTTTTTTTTTTTGAGTTGGAGTCTCACTCTGTCACCCAGACTGGAGTGCAGTGGCTGCTCCCGGCCACCGCAGCCTCGACCTGCTGGGCTCCGGCGATCCTTCCGCCTCAGCCTTCCAAGTAGCTGGAACTACAGGCGTGCGCTACCACGCCCGGCTGATTTTTGATGTATTGTAGAGATGAGGTCTCGCCAAGTTGCCCAGGTGGGTCTCGAACCCGCGGGCTCAGGCAATTCACTCACCTCAGCCTCCTAAGGCGCAGGATGACAGGCCGAGCCGCTGAGCCCGGCTCGGAGCCGTTTCTTTTCTGCTTCCCGCTGTTGTCCCCAAGGCTCTTCCTTTTCTTCCCAAGGAAACTGAGCTCGACACTGATGTGATTGAGGCCCTGCTGTGGGTTCCTCTGAGCCCTTCACAACAACCGCGTATCCTTTCAGAACGATATTGGTATGTTCTGGGGTGTTTCCTGGTTGGTTCTGGTTTTCACAATACAGGCAGAAAAGAAGTCAATGATCTATCTTGGTTTTTAAATGTGTTCTCATTTTGTCTCATCAGATGTCCCGCCTATGGTGACACTCTCCTCCTCCTTCTTTTGGATCTGACTCCTCTGAAACCAGGAAAAGGCGCTATGGGTGGAGGAAGGCAATTCTGCTTATAGAATTTGTTGCTGATATAGGTAGAAAGCCACTTGGGTCTTGAGTAGCCTGGCTTTGTGTAGTATGGGCCATTTCCCGCACAGATGTGGTGTGGGATTACTTGGGGGACAGTGTTGAACATTATCTCAGCCCCTTTTGCCTTTTGATCTACTATTTCACCCTTGGAAAAGCCTGGGGAAAGGGCCAGGCTCGGTGGCTCAGCCTGTCATCCTAGCACTTTGGGAGGCCGAGGTGAGTGGACTGCCTGAGCCGGTGGGTTCTACACCAGCCCAGGCAACGTGGCAAGACCTC
>NW_007249810.1:142413-154156 GCF_000164805.1 Carlito syrichta | reverse complement strand
TCAAAAAAAAAAAAAAAACAGCCGGATGTGGTAGTCTGCGCCTATAATTCCAGCTGCTTGGCAGGCTGAGACGGAAGGATCACTGGAGCCCGGCAGGTGGATGCTGGGGTGGACGTGAGTGTGTCACTGCACTCCAGCTGGAGCGATGGAGTGAGACTCTGACTTGAAAGAAAAGAAAAGAAAAGCCTGGGGAAGCACCAGGCTTCCGTCTCGATCACAGGAACCTAGCATCACCTTGCCTTCTTCTATGAACCCTGGCCACCAATGCAAAGCAAAGGCCCATGCGGCCCCTCATACAGATGCACGTTGCAGCAGATGGTATGCTCCGTGTTACAGCTGCTATTGAAGCTCAGAGAAAAGAGAGCTGAGTGTGGATTCCAGTGTTTAGTCAGTGCTTCCTAAAGGGGGTGGAAAGCCTCTAGCAGGTCGAAGCGGACTTCCGAGTTCTGGAGCAACGAAACGAGTAAGAAGCCTTGCTGAGTGTCGGGACAGTCCGAACGGATGAACTGTGAGCAAGTCCCTCACGTGCCATCGAGGCCGGTGGTCTTGTTGCCGCCAGCCTTGTAGCAGGCTCGATGAGTCACCAGGCGATAAAAGCGGCACATTAAAAGCTCTTTTCCGGGGGGAGTGCTTCCAGGCTGATGCAGTGAGGGCCAGTAGAGGACGGCGCTCATCGACAAAAGCCACAAAAATACTGGCAGCACTTTGGGCAATAGTGGCTTCCCTAGAACTCTGGAAATTGACCAAGACTTCAGCAAACCAGGAAAGAAGACTCAGTGTCGGTACTGACAAAGAGCTTTGTGACGTTTTAACCTGCTTGATTCCCATCCGGCTTCCCTCAGTTTCGTGGGACAGACCCACAGTTATAGAACACGAGTGGCCTGGGAGCCACAGGATGAAGCGGATTTGAAACTGCCAAAAAAGCTCTGTCTGCATAGGGTTGTTATGATTTTACAAGTCTGGAAGCTCCAAGGAAAACCTCATTAACAGGCTTTGTCTTTATTTGACTTGAGCAGAAGCATATTCATCGTGAACAATCTTTTCCCAACGTCATCTATCAAAACAATCGGTGACAACTGTTTTAACACGCAAGCTTGGGAGATGGCAACAAGAGTTGAGGCTAACAAAAAAGCTCTCACACACACACACACACGCACACGCGCACACACACACAAATCCTTAGAAGGAAAAGCTGGGGGATGAGATGACTATACAGGGCTTTGGAAGATTCATGGGGATCTAAAAGGTCTCAGGCATTTGCGAGTCTGTGTTCATGCTCAAAAACAATTAGAGAAAGTCTCTCTCTCAGGCAAGTCTTATCCATAAAACTTGAGACCCTGCATGAGGAGGAAGCAAAGGTTAGGGGAGAGTTGTCAATTGACTGACTGATTGTTAAAGGGGTTCCCTAATCTGTGTACAGTGCCCCTTGCTAAAGGCTGCAAGACTAATCGGATCAAGGTATTGAAGGAAATACCTAAAAATCTTTAGCTGACTACTAAGACTTCAGTGGATAAATACAGCAAAGAATACAAACTTTATAAAATTAGGTCAGGAAAGTCATTAAACAAATAACAGCCACAACAATGTGGTACTACCAAAGGATAAACATAGAGATCGTAGGAATATCTACATGCAAACAAATGAACTTGAAGCCCTTCCTCACCATTTAACCTACCCTATTTTATCTAAATACTCCTCTCTCCTCTGTGCTATTCTAGAGCAAATCCTGTATGTTCCTTTATCCACAAAATTTCAGTATCTCTAAAATATGAGTTCTTGTTTAAAACATAGCCATACTTCCCTTGTTATATTTTTTTAAATAGTGGATTATTTATAATCATCAAATATCTGGTCACTCTTCAAATTTTCCCTATTTTCCTATAACGATTTCTTTCACCGTAGGATTGTTTGAATCAAGATCCACATTTTGCCAGCATGTGTGCAGGTTCCTCCCCATAATTCTTGCTTCTTTTATCCTTGGAGTTTACTTATTGAAGAAAGTAAGCCACTTACCCTACTGAGTCTCAGAACCCACATTCTGGGTTTTGCTGATGGCATTCCTGTGACGTCATTGAACATGTTCTTTTGCTCACTGAATTTCCTATAAACTGGAAGTGAGAAACAATGGGCGGACGGCACATGCAACAGTTTGAAGTGTCACTGTTTGCTTCTGTCTGAATCTTTGGGCGCCCTCCAAAGAGTTTCAATGGTAGCAGCCATGCTTTCCTTTGCTTTACTGTGGCCAATTCCTTCTCCCCTCCTCTATGGACCCCAGTGCCATCCGTGCTCGACTTTCTGATCTTGCTCCACAGATCCCTGTGCCTCTGCTCATTTTATCCATCTTTTCCCCCCTTTCATTACTAACATTTGTCGAGCTATCTTCAAAGTGATTTTATTTTCGTTATTCTTTTGAGCCCATCTGGCAACTTTTTATTTCAGATGCTATAGGTTTTACTCTCAATATGTGTTTTTATTCCTTTTTTATAGTTCATATTTCTGTGTTAGGAATGCATGTCTTTCTGATCAAGACTTTTTGTTTGTATTTTTGCTGTTTGCCTTTATCAAACAATGAAGTTATAATAGCTACCTCATGATTTTTTTCTGTTTTTTCAACATCTGGCACATTTCAAATTGCATTTCTATTAATTGCCATTTTTCCTTGAGAGGTGGTCACATTCTCTCCGTTGTTTGTATGTTGTGTGCTTTGGGACTGTGTCCTAGACACTGTTTATGTTACATTATGTGAGCTCTGGGTTCTGTTCTAATGCTCTGGATAATTTTTTCTTTCAGAGGTCATGTTCATACCACCAAGTATTTTGTCTGCTGAGCTTTGTTTTCAGAAGTTTTGCTATGCTTCTGTGAGTCTGTCTCTCACATGTACAACTCAAGGTTTAATCCAGCAAGAGTCAGGCTATAGTTTAGATGAATGCTGTGGTTTAAACATCAGCTCAGCTCCCAAAACATTTGCCATGTCTATTTGGTCTGTATCATGTATGTGGCTGACTGTGAAAAGAACTTCTATGAGCCAACCCTTTGACATCAGCGGATAATCTCAGAGAAGAAGCATCCCCAAAGGTGGTGCTTCCTTTCCTGGGTCTTCCCCTTTTCCTGGAGCACTGCATGGTAGTTCCTCACTAATTTAGTCTCTCCATTGCCTTCAAGCAGCCTTTAAATGTGCATTCTTTGTTGTTAGCGGGAGAATTGGCAGCAGCCATTTTAGTCCACCATTGCTGAGAAACCCCAGAATTCCTCTCTAACCTGCCAAGTGGATGTGTGCAAGAAAGGACATCAAAGATACACATGAACCCCAAACTACTCACTGTTTTACTCAAGGATCGATGGGTGGTGAAGGTTCCTCATCTTTCTTTAGTATCAAGTCTCCCCAGTTGTATGTGGCCAGCTAAAATGTGTAAGTCCCATTCCTTTGTAGCTACAGATGTCCAGAAGGGGTGGCGAAACTTTGCTTTGTTTCTTTAAAAAGACTGGTCTTGCTTTGGCGTCCTCTTTTCCCTCTCCATTGTCTGGAATTGCAAACGTGGTGCTGGCTCTCACGCACTGTAGGCATTGATTTGCAGATGGGAGCAGATTGGGTCACTGATGTTGTGAAACCATCATCCTGGCCCTCTGCTATACACCCAGCCTCTTGAGCTTTGGCTTTGTTTAAGCTGTTGCATTTTGGGACTTCCCATTATACTAGACTGTCTGTACCTCAACAAGCACAAAACATATCACCTAAAGTGGGCTGCTACGAAAATAGCACCAAATTCATGAAGCAATGTTACAGTGGAAGGCGGGTAACCTCTAATAACTGGAAAAGAAAATAAATTGGATTCCTCTCTAGAGCCTGCAGAAAGCAATGCAGTTGCCAGCATATTGATTTTAACCCTGCCAGGCCTGTTCTAGACTTCTGAGATTCATAACATTATGATAATAAATGTGTGTTGTTTTTAAGTCTCCAAGTTCATGGCAGTTTGTTACAGGAGCACGGAAAAGAAATATGCTGAGGTAGGCTTCAGTCCCAGGCAGCCTAACTCCAAGTTCTAAATCATTTCTTTTCATGGGAGACCTTCATTCTGCCCTAGACAATCATTGGCAGAACTGTCTCTGGGCTGAATGTGGGAGCTCACACCTGCAGTCCTAGCACTTTGGGAGGCCAAGGTGGGAGGACTGCCTGAGCCTGGATGTCTGAGACCAGCCTGGAAAACACAGCGAGACTCTGTCTCTACAAAAAGTAAAAGTGAAGAATGACAAGATCAGCCCGGCATCGTGGCGTGTGCCTGGAGTCCCTGCTGCTCAGCAGGCGGAGGCAGGAGGGTCACCTGAGCCCAGGAGAGCGAGGCTGCAGTGAGTTAGGGTCAAGTTCCTGGGCGACATACTAAGAATATGTCTCTCCAGAAAAAAAAGAAAGAGGAAAGACAGAAGGAAAGGAAAGAAAGGGGAGGAAAGGGTCTCTGGCAGAACTTTGGAAGGGAAGCCATATCCTAACAGAGCCTACTGATCAAACTCAGGACGATGGCCCATGTTGGGTTGCGTCTTTCCTCTCTTACCAAAGCCTCCAAGGAAGACAAGCACAGGCCTTTGAAGAGATGTCTGGGACGAAGAGCCTTTTTTAGTGGAGGGATTGGGGCTGCAAGCCATTGTCTACCAGTTTCTATTAGGAACTCTCAGCTGGACAACAGGGCTATTGTTGCAGTGTAAGCCGGAAGAATGCTAGTCTATTTCCACGCCTGTGATTTGAGGTGGACTCAAGACAGCCACCATGAACGGAGAGGGAGAGAGGGCGGAACACAGGGGACCTCAAAGACCAGAGTTTCTAGAATTAAAAGTATATTTCCCAGAGCTGTCTTTGGCAATAGATGCAAGCAGACTGGACCCAGAAACACTCTTCGGGGGATACCTTCCCTTGGGTCTCCAAGCCTCTGACATTCACCTCCAGGAAATGAAAGGTGAGCAGCCTCCAAATTAGGGCCTTATCTCCAAGGTCCATTTCATGCCAGGTCACGGAGAATCAGAGACGAAGAGCATCTTCTCGAGGGAAAAGCCAGGAGCCATGGAAGACAGTGGACGAGATAATTCATGTGAGGGCAAGTGAGACATGCACCGTGGAATGCACTTGCTGCCTCTGTGGCAAGTGCTTGTAATGTTTGCAAACTGTGATCCCTGCAGTAATTGGTTGGGGTTTCGTGTTATTTTCCTTGGAAAGGGGACGAGTATGGCGTCCGGCTGGAACAAGGGTACCCTGGAGCTTGAAAGAGTCGGACGGACCCCAACATACAAAACAGAAGCCCTGATTTGGATCCGTGGCTGCCCAGCTGAAGGCTGCATCCTCCCTGCAGCAAGGCGTGGCCACACAAGAAAGCTCTTTTCAGCAATGTTCCACTGGTGCCCTCTCCTCCCCGTCCTCTGGCTACCCTTGGATGAGGACCTGAGCTCTGGCATGCGTTGGGTGTGACTGCACGTGCAGGCGTAGCAGGGGTCCAAGGGGCCTGGCATTCTGCACCGTCGTCCATCATAAGCCTCACGGACGAGCGGTCCCAATCGTTGCTTCCGAGAAAACCCTCATTTAAGCAGCTCCGTCATGGAGTCTTTTGACAGCAGCCCAGCTTGTGATCTAACAATATCTACAAATCAATATTATGAGTCCTGCTTTTGATTCAGCAAGGAAGAAAATGTTACTTTGAGAACACGTCCAAGCGTAGCCACGAAATGTATATGTTTTTATTCAGTACCCTCTTCTGAGAAACGAGCGATGAGTATAAAATTCTGCCCTTCCCCATAAAAGTGCCCTAGTTGTCTGACAGCACGTCGTCTGTAGGACTTTTTAGAATGAGGACTGACATAAAAAGATATCTCTTCCTGACACTGAAAATGTCAGCAAATCATTTATACGACTTCAAGAGGCTTGTTCAAGTGCTCCATCACACTGGTAGATGGAGTAACTTGGAAAGCCTCAAACTCTCACGGTCAGAGCCGAAGAAGTTTGCAACCGTGGGATAACCAGGCTTTTGTCGAAAGACTAAAACACGGTCCTGACTGTTCAGTCACCGAGTTGGGCTCCTTCTCAGCGTTTAATACTTTCTTTGCTCTTCTGATAAAGCAGTCGAGTATGTCTTCTTACGGGAAATATTTAAAAGCCACTTCTAATTCCCACAGGGGATCATCAGGAAATGCAGGCTATAGATTAACGTCATCTTACAGGGGAACGAGGAATTAGTCTGTCACTTTGCTTTGACCTCCCAGACTTCTGCACTTAGTGTCTGGTGAAGTTCTCAAAGCAAATTTTAAGAACTGCTTTTACTTAATGTTGTGTGTGTGTGTGTGTGTGTGTGTGTGTGTGTGTGTGTGTGTGTGTGTGTGTGAAGATCACCAGTAATTCTTACCTCTGGGGCATTGTGGAATCCCTTCCCTGTGAGCTTGGGCAAAACCTGTCACTCACTTCCAACCAACATGGCACAGAAAGGCAACAAGATGTCACCTCCATGACTAGGTTAAGTAGGAGGGTGACGTCCATATTGCTAGCAAACTTCCTCTGGCGTTAACTTTGATGAAGCAGATGCCGTGTTGAGGAGGCCTGCATGGAGAAACCGAAGGGCAGCCTCCCACCATGGTCCGCTGGGGGTCCCCGGTCTGCGAGGGGCTGGGTGAGTACATGTTGCTCATAACAAATGACCACACGGAGGCTCTGATGCTGAGTTTTCCTACTCGTGGACACAACATTAATTTTCACGCATTCCAGTCTTCCTTCATTCCTTTCAATAAATGTAATTTTCTCCAAGACGTCGTACACTTCTTTTGTCAGATTTTCCTCCCTGATTAAACATTCCTTGTGAATTGAAATTATTTTCACTATGCAATGTTATTTTTACTTCAGGGAAGCCTTTTGGTCTCAAAAATCTACAAAGTTATATAACTATATCTATTCTACCTTTTTTTTTTTGCTTCTGTGAAAGAAATGCTGTTGACTTTGTATATTGGTTTTGTATCTAGCAACTTTGTTCAAATTACTTTCTCTTTTTTCTTGGGTCGGGGGAATTGGAGTCTCACTCGGTCTCCCAGGTTACCGTGCAGTGGCACAATCATGGCTACTGCAGCCTCGACCTGCTGAGCTCAGGCAATCCTTCTGCCTCAGCCTCCTGAGTAACTGGGACTACAGGCACACACCACCAACCCCAGCTAATTTTTTGATTTACTATTGAGATGAGGTCTTGTCATGTTGCCCAGTCTGGTCTCGAACTTCTAGGTTTAAGCAGCCCTCTCACCTCGGTTTCCCAAAGTGCTGGGATTATAGGTGTGAGCCACTGCACCCAGCCTAAAAATTACTTTATTTATGCTAATAGTTATTTCTGGAATTTTCTATATAGGTAAGCACAAGATAGGCACATAATGACAGTTTTATTGATTTTTGTCATCTTAAAACATTTTATATTTATTCTCATGTTACTCACCCATATTTTTGTTTGTTTTTTTTTTTGAGTCAAGCTCTCATTCTGTTGCTCAGGCTAGAGAACAGTGGCATGCTCATGGCTCACCACAGCTTCTACCTCCTGGGCTCAGGCAATCCTCCCACCTTAGCCTCCTAAGTAGCTGTGCACCATCACATTTGGCTAATTTATTAAAATATTTTTGTAGAGATGAAGCCTTGCCATGTTGCCTATCCTGGTCTAGAACACCTGGCCTCAAGTAATTTTCCTGCCTTGGCCTTTCCAAGTGCTGGGATTACAGCATGAGCCACTGTGCCCAGCCAGAGTTTTCAAAACTGAAACAGTGATGGTGAAAACCCTACTTCCTTATTATAAAGAAAAACTTTACATTTTCACTGTAAGATGTTTTCCAAACATGTTTTTGAAAAAAAATTTGGCTTTAGAATAGTTTTAGATTTACAGACAGCACCAAGTATACCTGGGCTCGGTTTCCCCTATTGCTAACATCTTATATTCACATGGTACTCTCCCCACCATTTGCGGTCTGGACTTTTCATTACCTGAGCAGTTTTCAGGCATTTTATAGATTGTCCTTTAATTGAAATTTTTCTGACATGTTCCTTATGATTACACTGGGCTTATGGGTTTTGACAAGGAAAACCAGAGGTGGAGTGCTATTTTCATCCCATCTTATTTAGAGTACATGCTATCAATATAACTTATCACTCTGGCGTTCACCTTACTCTCCTGGTGGAGGTCGTGTCTGTCTATAAAGGAAACACTGTAAAGTGACCCTTCTCCTGCCCTCTTTCATACTGCACTCACTGGAGAGAGGTCTCTAGGCAAAGCTCACACATAACATTTCTCCAAGGAGCCCTGGGACTTTTCACTGGAGAATGGTATTAGAAACCAAAATCTAGGCCCTAGGTGTGCTCATTGCTACTGTTAAGTCATATCATAGTTTCCAGGCCCTGTCAACCATCAGAGTAAGTATATCTTAGCTCATGTATATACACACACCTGTAAATATTTCTACATATACTCATCTGTTAAGCATGCATTCATATTGATTTCTCCATCTTTTACTCATTGCCACACAATTTATTCTGTTATCCTAATTGATTCTCCTTTGTTGATGTGGTCTCCCACTCCAACGTGGGAAAGCTGACCCACCACCTGGCACATATTTACTTAATTGTTCAATTCCAATAGAGCAGTATTAGACTCATTTCTCTGTGTCCATGTGAGAAACAACATTGTGAACTAGAGTGTTGATGTGCAATTTCTTTTGCCTTTAGTCTCAGAGATGCCATTCATATCCGAATTTAACTGCTTCAGCACCTTGCCCTGCCATCCCTTTCAGTGAGGTTGTTTCATTCGTTTGCAATACAGTTGCAGTGTATCATCACATTCTGCAGTCCATTCTGGGACTTCCCCCAACCTCCGACATTATTTCTTGAATGTGCATGCAAAAACGTTTACTAAGATTCATGTGTTTTAACAAATGTTGTGTCATATATGCATATATCAGTATCATACATAATATTTTGCCTTTCAAAAAGTCTCCTTTGCTTCGCCCTTTTAAACTTCACCCTTCACCACCTCAAACACAAACCTGATGTGAAGGAAATTAGAATCTGGGGATCCCAAACTCACTATGCCAAAGGGAAAGTGAGGCTTGGGAACTGAGTCATGCAAACACTACCTGCCTTTTGTTCCAAAACAGATAGTTGTGTTGACAAGAGATGCCAAATGCTGTAAAATATTTTAAAGGTTTATTCTGAGTCAAATGTGAGTGACATAGGCCTATGGCACTGTCTCAAGAGGTCCTGAGAACATATGCTTGAGATAGTTGAATTGAAGCTTGGTTATATACATTTTCGGAAGATAGAAATTGCAAGCAAAAAACATAAGTCAATACATGTATGAGATTTACATTGGTTTGGCCCAGGAAGGCAGGACATCTCCAAGCAAGGGCTTGCAGGTAGTAGATTCAAAGATTTCCTGATTGGCATTTGGTAGTAAACGTTGGGCTCTGTTTAAAGAATTTTGAAATCAGTAAAATAAATGCTGAGTTGAGATAAGGCACTGTTTGAGAAAGTTAAGTTTCTTGATATGTAGATGAAGCCTCATAGGTGGTAGCCCTGAGAGAGAATAGATGGAAAATGTCTTGCTCCTTTGGGACTCACTGGTAAGGTGATTCTATGCAGATGCAAATTTCCTCAAGAGATGGCTTTGCAGAGTCATAGAACATTTGACTTTCTTCCTTATCTGTTAAGTGATGTTATGCTAGAGTCATGTTTAAAAGTAAGTCACATTATACAGGGTTAATAAAAACCCATCTGATGAGACTTTGTAGGGTGTGGCTTTCCAGACCCCTTAGTTAGTAATTTGAAAAGAGAAGGTAAAAAAAAAGTTCAATTTAGTCCACAGCTGTGATTTCACAACCCCATGTCAAAGCCTAGTCCATGAGCTAGGTTCCCCTGATGATCGAAGGCCACCTGTCTCCCAAATGGCCTCTTTCACAAATTGCTTCCAAGGAAGTTTCTTGTGGTCCCCCAAACCCTTCAGAATACAAATCCCCTTTATAAACTAGCCCTGAAACTGAGTTCTGTTCAATCTTACCCTGACGATGATACTTTACAACTTGTCTTCACAGGTACAGGACAAGAACAGGAGTAGAAATCAGCCTTCAGTCCACACAGAGAGGAATGCATAATTGACGTTTCATATACTCCTTCTTTCCGCATGTAGAATGTGGCTTTACTGAGTGAGCATCAAAGCCCCACAAGAATGTAACCACTTACCTTCTTGCCTACCCTCCCTGTTCTTTTCCCTTGAAATCTTGAAATTCTCAAAACCTTTTTTGGAAAAAGGCTTAGATCACAGATGCTCCTGTGATCTGTGTTTTTCCCAGACGCATCCTCAACTTGGCAAAATAAACTTCTAATCAGTTGAGATCTGCCTAAGACACTTTTTGGTTTACACTGAAAACCCCTGATCTGTTTCCTGAACGTTATGCAAATGAAATCAGACAATCTGTAGTCATTGCAGCCTTAAAAAAAAAAATAGCAATATGCATTTAAAATGTATCTCTCCTCACATAACTTGATGGTCTAATCTTGTTTATTTCTGGTTAGTATTCCATTGTATGAATGTCCCTCACTGTGTTTATTCATTTACTTATTGAAGGACTTCTTGTTGCTTGTAGGTTTTGATGATTACGAGAAAAGCTCTTATAAACCTTGCCTGTCTGCTTTTTGTGAACAAAAGTTTTAAACCAAAGTTGGTAATATCTAGAAATATAATCGCTGTATCCTGTAATAAGACCATATTTAGCTTTGTAAGAAACTGCCCGATTGTCTTCCAAAGTGGTTGTGCCACTTGGTATTTTCACCAGCGACAAATGAGAGATCTGTGCTAGGGCATCGGCACAAAGTGAGTATTGTCAGCACTCTTGTCCTTGAACCATTCTAATGAGTGGGTAGTGGTAATTCATTGTTGTGGTTATTTGCTATTCCCTAGTTACAAATGATACTGAACAGATTTTCATATGTATAAGTTCCATCTGAATATATTATTTCTTAAGATGTATGTTCAGATCTTTTGCCTATTTTTCAATTGAGTTTTTTTAAATTATAGATTCCTATTGGGTAGATTTTTAATAAATGCCTTTTATCAGATAAGGAATCATCAGATGAGGAATTTCCCTTCTTTTTGCAAATTATTTTTATAGTGAATGATTGTTGGATTTTACCAATTTTTTTTGCAAAAAAAAAAAATCAGGTTTCTTTCAAACCAATTAATTCAATGGCTTACTTGATTTCTTAGTGAAAGTGAAAATTGGATTTTGGAATAATTCTAATTCAATCATGATGTATGATCTTTTTATACACTGGTGGTTTTTACTCAATGTTTTATTTAGATATTCTGAACATATTTTCATTAGTATAATTGGTTTGGCTACTGGTTATAAATATTTTTTACTTTTTTTGCTCATTTCTTGTGTTTATTATTGATTGTAATGTATTTCTGTAATAATTATTAAAATATCAGTAAAGTAATATATTTCTAAAAATTTGTCAATTTTCTCTAAGTGAAACTTTAGTTCTATTGACATGAAATTGTCTAAAATATTCTTCTATCTTTTTGAATATTTGCTATTTAATTTATGTTCTCTTTTTTGATTGCTAATATTATTTATGTGTTCTTGTTCTCTTATTTTTCCTTGATCAGATTTACCAGAGGTTTACCGATTTTTCTAGCTGTTTTTTTTTTTTTTTTGAGTTGGAGTCTCACTCTGTCGCCCAGACTGGAGTGCA
>NW_007249810.1:81645-142393 GCF_000164805.1 Carlito syrichta | reverse complement strand
CCCGGCTGATTTTTTTATTTATGTGGAGATGAGGTCTTGCTGCCCAGGTGGGTCTCGAACCCGCGGGCTCAGGCAATCCACTCACCTCAGCCTCCCAAAGGCACGGGATTACAGGCTGAGCCACCGAGCCCGGCTGCTGTTTTGTTAAAGGAAAAATCATTCAACAATACTTGTCCACGCACAGTGAGGCAGACTTTATCGCGATGGTACAGGGCCAACTGCAAAGGGATTTTGCAGTGGGGGAGCAGCATTCGGCCCAATTACACATAAAGCATGAGCAAGTGGGAGTGAAAAGCCAAGACGCAGGGTGAGGTCAGTGGATGGAAAGTGATTAAGAGGAAACATCTCAGTATTATAAACTCCAATTCCATTCAGGTTGCTGCGAAGTTCATGATTTTATTCTTTTTTATGGCTGCATAATATTCCATTGTGTAGATGTACCACATTTTTTTAATCCAGTCCTCTTTTGATGGGCAGCACGGTTGATTCCATGTTCTTGCTACTGTGAACAACGCTGCAATAAACATGCGTGTGCAGGTATCTTTTTTATAGAGTGATTTGAGTTCTTCAGGGTATATTCCCAGTAGGGGGATTGCAGGGTCATATGGAAGGTCGATTTTTAGAGCTTTTAGGAATCGCCACACTGCTTTCCACAGAGGCTGCACTAGTTTACACTCCCACCAACAGTGTAAACAAAGATCTGAGTATCACATGTTCTCACTTATAAGTGGACCTTGAACAACTCTTGTAATACTATAAGAAAAGGACTGACAGTGGCAGGAAACTATGGGGGGACAGGGAGGGGAAGGGAGATGGGATTAATGGTAGTCAATATCTGTCTGGGGACGGAGGGGGGCACACCTCACCAACAAGGGTACCTGCAGAATGCATATTTGTATACCTAACCCTTAACTGTACCCCACAATTTTAAAATAAATATGTTCTTAAAAAAGGCAGAAATGCCTATGAAAGATAAGAAAAAATGTTCACCCAGACTGTTACCACCGCATGGCCATTGTGGATATTTCCTTTCAGTTTTTTGCCTTAATGATTTGCCACAGATAAGATTATACTATGTATATGATTTTTTTCCCGCCAATTCAGTGAACTTTGTAACTCAACTAATGTCCCCATTTGTAAATTCTTCATAAACATAATTCTAAGCATCTGCTTAATATTCTATTATGTGAATGTATCATAGTTTACTTACCCACTCCCCTACTGTTTTATATTTAAGTTACTTCTCATTTTCAAATTATAAATAATGCTAATTGGAAAATTTAAAAAAAAAGAGGAAAAGCTGGGGTAAGAGGGACTCTGGCTAAACTGACCCACAGGATTCTTGCTGAAGATGAGCCAGGGTGATTGAAGTCACCTGACGGATGGTGGAGGATGGTGGAGGATGAACTTGATCAGATATGGAGGGTGATTAGGTGTGGAGGGCGGGATTTCTTGCCAAATGGACTTAGCAGGCTTCTTTTGCTGAAATTGGATTTTACAAGGACGTGAACAGATGGGCCTAGGAAAAGGCTTAGAAGCCTGAGTACAGTTTGGTGAAGCAAAGAATCTTTGTCAGTTCTCAAAGAGCACAGTCTCAACCGTGTTGTCTCTCTCTATGTGAGCTTTCGTTTTGTCGATTTAATCTGTCTCCTCGTATTTACACGTTCTTCCTTCTGTCTTTCTTGCATGACTTTTTGGTTATTTTTCTCAGTTTTAAATTAGAGATTCCATTTTCACTTCTTTTTGATACTATGTTCATTTAAGGTTAAAATAACTTCTTTAACAATAGCCTACAATATTTAATACATAACATTATATCTCTCTCATGTCTAAAAGTTTTCTACTTCCCATTCTCGTTTCCATTTGATGTATACGTGATTTAAAAGGATATTTCCTAATTTCCTACGGATGAGTTTTTAAAGTCACTTGTATTACTCACTTCTGACTTATTTTCATTTTGATCTGAGGAAATACTTAATATGCACATGCATTATCTAGGCCAGAATGCTAACGTAAAATAAACCTCTCCGAAACTCAGTGGCTTATGTTAACAAGCTTGTGTTTAGCTCATGGGTCTGCAGGTTAACTGAGCAGCTTTGTTGGTCTTGACTGGGCCTTCTCACATTTCGGGAGGTTATCGGATCGTCACTTTACTTAGAGGGGCCTTTGTCAGGATGGTCTGCCCGGCTTAGCTCAGGTCCACACATCCGATTCCTCAGCAACCTTGCCCACATTCTAACAGGGCTAAGATGGAGCTTGCCTCCTTCCTGAGAGGAATGGCAAAGGAGTGGGGGTGGGGGCAATGCCAAGGACTAAGGCCTCCGTCAGTCAGTCCACCACAGCAAGCTATCGGTCTTTTAATTTTGAGACTTGTCTCACAAACCAGTATGTGGTCAATTTTTTAAAATGTTCCATGAGTTCTTTTTTAAAAACTATGTATTCTTTATTTGAAGCAAGTCCAAAATTTGAAAGTGCCTATTACACCAAACTTGCTAAATGTGTTTTTAAATTTAAAACATTTAAAAATGCCTTATCATCAAAATTAAATATAAATGATACATATACTCAGTAAAAAATATAAATTATATTAAATATAAACTATATGAAATAAAATTTAAAAACTCACAAAATATTTTCATCTTCTTGCAAGTCAGTGTGGTTAGAATTTACCATATTTTTAACAATATTTGTACCATTCTTCTTTTCTTAAAATCTGTTACCTCAAGGCTTTGGCCCCCTCCCCTATCTTGGGGAGATAAATCTCCTCTTTCTAGTTCTCTCTCTGTCTCTAATTTGCTTTCTAAATAAACTATATTTTCTAATCTAAAATAAAATAAAATAAAATAAAAATAAAATCCGTTCTCTCATATCACTTTTCTTCTACCTAACACACGTCTTAGAATTTCTTCAGTAAAGTTTAGCTGGTGACATATCTTTTTATTATTCCTGAATACGAAAACACCTTTATTTTGCCCTCTTACTTCAAAGTCAGTTTTGCTAAATTTGCGATTTCTGGTTAACAGTTAGCTTCTGTCATCATATTGAAAGCATACCTCTACCCTCTCCTGGTTTCTCTCGGTGCTGATGAGGGTCTGATCGCCACTAGCTTTGAAGTCATCTGCTTTCTCCTCTGCCTCCTTTATAATTTTCTTTGGTTTTCTTTTCTGCAGATTCAAGATTCCTGAATTAGAGATATAGTTCTTGAATTTCTCAGGTGAGGAAAAACTGTAGTCTATCTATTTAAATATCTTTCCCCCGTTCTCCTCTCTTCTTTCTGGAACTTCTCTTAAATATATAGTAGATTTTGGCCACTTTTCTTAACCTCTATTTTGTTTTTCCCATCTCTTTCTCTTTCTGTGCATCATTGTGTGTTATTTCTTTGTATTCAGCCTCCAGTTTGCTAGATTACTATTTATCTCTAATTTGTTGCAGAACATTTCCATGGTTATTTTACATTTTTATCGTCTCATATTTTATTTTCTCAATTTCCATTTTGCTGTATTTTTATATATGATATTTATTTTTTTTAATTAATCAGTATTTTTTATTATGGTTTTGTTGGGTACAGTTAAGGGTTAGGTGTACAATGACGTTTCATTCAGGCACCCTGTTGATAAGAGGTGTTTTCCCATCCCCCGACAGATATTTGCTACTGTTAATCCCATCCCCCTCCCCCCAGAGTTTCCCAGTACCGTCAGTCATTTTCTTATAGTATTGCATTGGATGTTCATGAGTGAGAACATGTGATATTTGGATCTTTGTTTCTGTGAGAGATCACTCAGTATTATAGACTCTAGTTCCATCCAGGTTGCAGCGAAATTCATGATTTTGTCTTTTTTATGGCTGCGTATATTTTCTTTTTTTTGAGTCAGACTCTCATTCTGTTGCCCAGGTTAGAGTGCAGTGGCATGCTCACAGTCACCGCAGCCTCGACCTGCTAGGATCAGGTGATCCTTCTGCCTCAGCCTTCCAAGTAGCTGAAACCACAGGTGCATGCCACCACGCCCGGCTAATTTTTTGATTTATCGCAGACAGGAGGTCTCATCAAGTTGCCTGGGCTAGTCTCGAACCCGTGGGCTCAGGCAATCCTCTCATCTCGGCCTCCCAAAGTGCTGGGATTATAGGCATGAGCCCCGTGCCCAGTCTTTTTTTTTTTTTTTTTTTTGAGTCAGAGTCTCACTCTGTCACACAGATTGGAGTGCAGTGTCACACTCATGGCCACCACAGCCTCGACCTGCTGGGGCCAGGTGATCCTTCTGCCTCAGCCTTCCAAATAGCTGGAACCACAGGCGCACACGACCACACCGGCTAATTTTTTGATTTATTATAGAGACAAGGTCTCGTCAAGTTGCCCGGGCTAATCTTGAACCCATGAGCTCAGGCAATCCTCTTGCTTCCACCTCCCAAAGTGCTGGGATTACAGGTGTGAGCCACCCTGCCCAGCAGTACATTAAACATATTTTAAAATATTCTTTTTAGTGCAATGTCTCTAATCCTTCATTCCTAATTTTTTTCATTGTTTCCACTTGTTTCGTCATGTCCCTTGCTTCCTTGAATGTTTTATGAGCTTTTATTGTCAACTTATATTATATAAAACCTTAATTTTTAAAAATATAATCTATTTTAATTTTACTAATTCTTCAAGGACTGATTTTTTAAATGGACTCTTCCAAGGAGGATTTGCATTCGTTTCTGGAAGACACACGGAACACCACCAACTTGGGAGCAGTTAAAGCCAACTTTTTGCTTTTAGATCTTTTGTGATGATGTGGATTGTGTGACTTTGGGCTACAAGACAGAACAAGGGGTCTCACTGTAGTTAGGAATTGTTTGAATGAATTTTTAAACATTGTCCCTAGCACAAATATCCTAGGCAGGCCATTTTCTTTCGGCTTCTGGGTGTGGTATTATCTTCTTCACCGTTGCACTTGAATATGCAGCACTTTGGGATCCCACAAATGTAGATGCTGTCTCTTGTTAGATATCCCCACTTTGGGTAGCCCCAAGATTTGTGTTATGAACCCTGAGTCTGGTAGGGCAATAAAAATAAAGCCTCAGTTTCCCAAAATGTGGCCTATTCTCTCTCTCTCTCTTTTTTTTTTTTTTTGGCCAACCCATCAGAGCTCCATATATATATGCATCAAATCTATAATCCAGAGATAGATATCTGAAAATCTGTAATCTAGAGATAGATATCATCTTAGCTTCACATTTTAAACTAACATTCGGAGTTAATATAGAGGATTGCTAAACCCTTGCTATAATTTTAAAAATTAAAAAAAGAAGAAAAAGCTGGACTCGGTGGCTCAGCCTGCAATTCCAGCACTTTGGGAGGCTGAGGGGAGTGGATTGCCTGAGCCCGAGGGTTTGAGACCCACCCGAGCTACTTGGTGAGACTTCATCTCTACAATAAACCAAAAATTAGCCAGGTATGGGAGCACATGCCTATAGTTCCGATTACTTGGAAGGCTGAGACAGAAGGATGCCGGGGACCAGTAGGTTGAGTCTGCGGGCGCGGACACTGCACTCCAGTCTGGGCGACAGAGTTAGACTCCAACTCAAAAAAAAAGAAGAAAGGAAAAACAATTACTATGTCATAAGATTTTCTAACTTTACAGAAATAAAGGGTCAGAAAAGAGACCACCTGGATGTGAAACCATTAAAATAATGTCTCCATCACCATTTAGCATATGCATGACTGGGTGCATGCAGTATTGAATCTCTATCAATATTATACCTCTCATGTATGTAAAATAATTATTAACTTAAATTTTAGAAGTTTAATTTTCTTTTCAAGATGTTTTAACAATATGTATCAAAATTGGTGATTTGCATGCATAGCCAGCATCATGAATTGGTTTATCATTTATGAAAGTTTGAGAAACCCTCTTCACAGTAACAATTTGTTTGCTATTCAGTGAATCAATTCGATAATGTTTGTGATACTACCCATAATGGGCTAGAGACCAGTGATACGGAGATAGATCAGACAGTTTCTCAAGAAGTTGGTAGGAAGTGAGAAGACACGTAAATTAATAAATGATTGCAATATAGAGCGAAAAGTGATTTAACAAAGTACAAAAAGAACAGCCCTTGCTTTGTGGACGATATATTTGAGCTCAGACTTGTAGGATGAAGAAAAATCCGTAGTCTGATGGGGCAAACAGGTGCCAGGGCGCCTTCCAGGGGAAGAGATTCCTGCTTGGGAAACAGCCAATAGTTCGGCATGTCTGTGTCTGAGACGTCTCAAAATCAAGCGCTTCTGTGTGTCACTAGTAGAGAGGCCTGGCCTTTGTCTGTTTTCTAAGTTTTATTTTCAAATATGTTTTTGGGATATTTTGGAGACAGACAGCTCACGTTTTCTTACCTCATCTGCTTATAATATATTTAGAACTTCATTCCTTCATTAAGGCAATTAGTTACATAAACACAAATGCAAAGCAATTGAATAGGAGGACCAAACAGAGTCAAAGAAGGTGAAGAGATGTGCAAGTATATCAGCTCAAAAGGAGATGACAAGTTGAGGAAATGCACACTACATTCAGTTTTGAGCATCTCAGCACCTAAGGAACAAAAGAACACATTCTGTAATTGGAAAGGGCCCATGGTGTGATTGAAAATCCACCCTACCTCTTCAAAGAAAGTGCTCTTATTCCAAGGACCGCGTTTTCCAAATATGCCCACATAATATTGTTCACCCTACCACAGAGGAAGATATTTGAAGAGGGACACACAAATCCCCAGAATTTATTTATTAAAAAGTGTGTATTTTTTCTTACATGTTTAAGCTTCAGTTATCTTCAAAATACTCTCCATCTGGTGTCTTCCATCTATTGAGATGCTTTTCCACTGCTCAGAACAGTTTCTGAACTCATCAGTTTTGATGCCTTTTAGCATTATCCGCCAGTTTTTGTTCTACCTCTTTCAAAGCAGTCAAACATTACTTTTTGAGGACTTTTTTCACCCGGAGAAGCAAAACAAGTCACTTGGGTCAAGGGCCAGTGAATGGGGCCCTTGGAGCACAGGATCATGCTATTTTTGGACAAAAACTTCTGAGCACTCAGTGCGGTACGGACAGGTGTGCTCAAACGTCGCCCACCGTGAAATGGGCAAACATGAAAAGAATCTCCAAAAAAATGAAACCCTCTCACAACAACGCTAGCTGGTAGACTTACACCGTTTCCTAGAATACTTACAGAGTACTACAAGAGGGACTGCCCTCCAAAAAATAGTTTTAGGGATTTTTTTTTTGGCTCTCCTTGTTAATAATTTGAAAAAATGTGCCCAGAGACTGACTAACCTTACTGAGGTGCTAAGTGTTTCTGTGCGCTAGGGATGTGCAAGAATTCCTCTCGGCAAAGTCCCTGCCCATGCCCACAGGAAGCATGGCACTGCCCATTTGCTCTTTCTTGGATTCCAAGAAGTGGAATGCAGTGAAACCTACCTAGCACCAGTCACAGTCGCCTCTCCTCAGGCAGCTTCAGTATGGAGGCACCGATTAGGACTCACTGGTCTCTCACATCTAATTCCAGGACCAGCCCCAGTCAGCACCAGCGAGCCCTGAACCACACCCCTCCTTAGATGCAGAACTCAGCACAAGGCACCCCTCCTCTCGACTCTAACACTGGGCACGGGCAGCTGCTTCCCACCGCTGTCAACATCCGGGTGACTCCCTGGAGCATTCCCTGAGATTCTGCAAAGCTTCCAACACTGATCACTTTATCAAGTCTGTTCCGTTTGCTAAGCCTACGCCAGTTGCAGTCTTCATGACTGGGATGAGAAAGGCAGCCCATGCAACCATCCAGCCCCAGGAGGGCAGTGAGCCCTTCCTCTGGAGGCTTGTATCCCTCTGGCCTGGAAGATATCCCTGCCATTGCCGTCTTCCGGGCTCAAGTCTAAGCGGCAAAGGAGGCACAGGACAGGCAGCGTCTCTGGGAAACCAGGACTGGGAACGGGGGAGCCGCTTCCATCCCGAGGTCACAGAAGACGAGGGACAGCCAGCAAGGTGGGGCCAGAGCAAGGGGCTGAGGGTGGGGAACGCTGGCCGCTGGAAGCGTGGCGCTGGGCAGGGGCGTTTCCAGAGCCTGTGGGGGAGGACAGAGCCAGAGAAGAGTACAGAATGCCAGTGCCACAGCTGCTAAACACCACCTCGCACCACACTATAAAGAAGGGTGGGGAATGACATGGGTTTTCTGTATCACACTGGGTCGTTCTTAAAATCCTCATATTCTGCAAAATCACACATGCAAGGCGAAACTGTATCGGGCCACACCACCGAAAACCTATGCTGTTTTGTAACCAGATGCTACAAAAGATAACAGCAATCCTAAGGAAAATACTGGCTTCGTCTTGAAGCCATGCTAACCTCCTGATGAATGGAGGAACTGCTGGCAATACAGTTTTACTGGAGGAGAACGCATGGAAGTGGTTTGATTTGATGGCAGCAGGAGGAAGGACGGCCCCGCAGAGGAATGACGGGGACAGAGGCAGAGGGGAGTCACCTTCTGGTGCAGGCGGCAGAACCGTGGCTGGCTTTGCCCAGCAGGTAGAGACCAGAGACGGACAGCCCCTCGCACGCTGTTCTGTGTCGATTTCGTAGGGCATTACAACACTCCCAGTGCAGAGCACGTGGCCAAAAGTCGTGAAGGGGTGGGGAAGGGAGGACTTTGGGCGCGGCCTCCGTGGAGCATGCATTTCCTTCCATGGAGCTTGCTGCCCTCTTGTTTCTTGGTGTCATCAATGCCCAACTGTTGTTCCCTGGTGGCACAAAACAGTAACCGAAAGTGGACAGCCCTGACTGACACAGGATAGGACACTGATGAACTGGGCGGGCGTGGAGGCCACGGGGAATGAGGGCGGAAATGAAGCTTCACGGAGAGGCAGCAATGGGCGACCTCCTGGCTGCCCGGGGCTCTGCCAGGTGGGGACCACCGTGTGGGCTCTGATCTTTGCTCTGTGCTCAGATCAGAACGGGAGCCCCACCCCTCCGGAGAGCGCCTGGAGCCCCTGTGCCGGGAGGGGCTCTGCCTCGGGACCACCCTCAGCTTTAAGGAAGCCAGGAAATGGAAGCACAATCGAGGAAGGGCGGTTACGGTGTTGGAGCCTCAGCCCACGTGTTCTCCCTCAGTCCAGAATAACCCGGAGCCCAGGAGGGCTGTAATTGATGAGCCCTGTCAGCTGGCACATCTTCCCGCTGCACATGAGCTCTGCTTGGAAATCTTGATTTATTTGTCTTTTACGGCTTATTTTGTGGTGGAGAAAAATCAACAAGGACATTCATTTTTACATTTTTAAATGGGTCAGCAAATCAGAGCATTCTCAAACCGATGCTTTACGCTCTCTGTTTCCAAAGGTTGAATAGTACAAATGAAATTAAACTTTGACTTGGAAATGACCCGAGGGTTTTTCCTGTCTCAGTTTCTGCTTCTTGAAGCGAACAGACCCCTTGGAGGCCTGGCCCTTACTGCTGCCTCCTGCAGCTCCAGGCCTGCCTGGGGCTGTGCAGGCCAGGTGGCTCTGAGGCCTCCAGTGCAGCGGCAGCCCCTCTCTCGAACCGTCTGCTCCCGGGCTCTGTGTCCAGGAAAGGAGCTGCTGGGCTTTTCCAAGGCAACTTCTCTGGGCAGCCGTGGTCCCTTCCCTGTGACACACCCACCTCGTGCCACCTGTGCAGAGTCTAAGTGAAAAACATTTATTTGTTCTGTGGCTTTCTGGAAAATATTTAACGAGTAGCTACTGGGTGTCAGACACTGGATCATCACCCTCAAGGCCAACTGCACAGGGAGAGAGAGAGGGTCCTTCCTCCTTCCTTGTGCCTTCTCTTCTGAGCGTTCTCTCTCTCTCTCCCTCTCTCTCTCTCTCTCTCTCTCTCTCTTACCGCTCCCTACCCCCCAGGCTTCACCTCTTTGTGCTGTGAGTGCCCCCAGGTTATCTCACCTTACAAGAGATGTGTGAGCCCACACCTGCATCCTCTGTCTCTGCGCTGAACCGCCCTCCCCGGCTCCCTCTCCTGCCACGCCCACATCCGTCCCCAGGCCGCCTGTGCTCGTTGGCTCTGCCTCGCTGCCTCGCTTTCCCTCCGGGTCCTTCCCCTCACGGCTCCTGCCACAGTCTTCTCCGACCTCGGTGGGCGCCGAGTCCCACGGACGCCTTGCAGACGTCCCCTGCCTTGGCGTTTCTGGCACTGTCCTGGGTCTCCCCTCCCTCTGGCCCATCTTCTTCTTCTCTCTTGGCCGTGCTTCCTCCACCTGTCCTTTAACTGGCCTTTTCTTAGGAGGATGTCCTCATCCACCCCCGCCCAAGGGCCCACCTGGCAGAGCCCTGCCTCTGTGTGGACTCTTCTCTAGTCAACATTCCTCGTCCGTGTCTTTCACGTGGGGGACTTGCTCTCCCCAGGCCGATGTCCGCTTCACACGAGACGAGTTCCTGGATGCTCGGGCCCACCCCCTCCCTCCTTGGAGTCCTCACTCGCATTAGAGGCACAGCTGCCAGGGCGGGTGTACGGGCCGGGGATGTGAGCATCACCCCGGACGCGTGTACCCAGGTTCCCTGGCCTCCGAGCACCTTCAGTCCCCAGTGTTAGCACCTCTTGGCGTCACATGTCCTCGTGGTCGTCTATTTGTGTCTCTCTTTCGGCCAGACTTGCAAGACCCAAGCCTGGAGCACCTCTGAGCACACTCACTGTGTCCAACGTATTGCACAGGAAGAACGCGTGAAAGGTCTTCTGCCCATGCGAGGGAATGAAGTGCAAGAGAGAACACAGCCACGGTGAAAGCTGAAGGGACAGACTACCAGTTCGTGTTCCAGTGTGTTACCGGAGAATTGAGACAGCATGACGAACCCGACCAAGAGGAGCTGGGGGGACATTCCGCAGTACAGGACACATCTGAAACGGAAGGTTATGGATGGGGAGACGCCGACCAGGACGGGAGAGACCCGGGGCATTTCAGGAAGAGGCAGGAGACTGAGCAGAGCCCCGGGGAAGTCTCTCCACGTTGGAGCATTTCACAGCCCCTGGGTTGGCAGCTGTTACCTGAGCCGGGGAGGGGTGAGACCCCAGGAGCTCCTCCAGCCCAAAGGGGGAGGCGGGCCTAGTGCCGGGCACTGAGGCCCTAACAGGGTGCCCAGGGGACCTGTGACACACCGGAAGCTGTGAGGGCACAGCGTGCTGTCCACAGGGAGAGCCTGCAGGCCGAGGCGAGAGGGAGCAGGCCATCAGCCCGCCCGGCAAGTGTGGTGACCGAGGGGCGTGAAGGGACGAGCTGGGGACCTCGAGGTCCTGAGGGTTCCAAACATGCAGGGAGGCGCCCGGGGGAAGAAGGATGGGCAAGACCAGAGGACTCGGGGACCAGGTGGGTGGTGGGCATGGTAATTCATGCCCGACAAGAGTCACAAAGGACTTTCTCGGGCATTCTTATCGTTGTCAAAATACGCTAGGTATTCATTAGGTATTTGAGAAAGTACACTGGAGGAAGAATACAGCTTAAGGAGTGCGTGGGTGCCCATGGGGTGTCCAGGTAGACCTGTCCATCGGGCCGGGTGTCTGCATCTGGATACGTGGGTAGGGCCTGGGCGAAGGAAGCGCGTGGGGTGGGACTCCAAGAGGCAGCAGAAGTCGTGCGTGTTCTTGACCTCACTGGAGAAGGCTGAGAGGGACAAAACGAGCCAAGCCGGATGCTGCTTCGAAGGAAAAGGGCGTTCGGGGTGGAGGGAAAGGGCCGAGGGAGGATGTCCCGGGGCCTCCCAGAGGGAGGGCCCTGCCCTGAGAGCTCCTTGCAGGCTGCCTTCTTGGTCTGGAGAGAGACTCAGCCAGGGGACAAAGCCAGCCCCACGTGGGCGGAGGCAGCAGCAGCACCCTACTTGGACGTTGCGTTTGTATTCCCAGCTTGGAGGAGCACAAGGATTCAGAAAACATCTCGGGACAAGACTAAACATCCACCATCGCACTTCTGTGAATGACCCCTTGCAGGTGGCAGGGGCTGAGCCAGGCTTTGTCTCGCCGGCAGAGGCCTGGTGCGCTGTCTGCCATGGGACAAGCTGCCGTCTGCACTCAGCTCAGATGCCCAAGATGGGTGCGTGTGGCACAGTGGGGCCGGTGCCTCTCGACGGAGCAGGTCCTGTGTTTTGCATCACACAAAGAATGGCTCCTTTATCCACAAACCCGACACCATCACTGTCGACACCCCATTCAGAGATGGCCACCCCATCACCAGGAAGATGGAGAGCAGGAGATGACTCCTCGTGCCTTCCTGGGGGAGGGGAGTCAAATGTGCAGGCTGACCACTGCAGGCCAGGAGACTCGTGTCTCTGCACGCTGGACAGGCAGCGGCTCATTTCCGCAACTGTTTCTGGACCATGAGGCTTGGAAGAGATTCTCTGGATCACGAGGGACCAGAGCCACACAAAACCATTTCCAGGACCTCCTGGAACTGGGCCAGGAGCCTCGACTCTGGAGACCAAGAGGGGATGTTGGGAGCATCCAGATGACCCAAAGAAGGCCAGGTAGACCATGCGAGCTGGCCGTTGAACTAGCTGGATTGCTCCTTGGATAAGGATCAATAAATTATGAAACAACACAGTCCCTCAAGTTGCAAAACAAAGGAAATGAGTGGTATGTAAACTGGACATTATTACAAAAAATGTTCAGCTTTTCAGTAGGGTGAAAAAAGAGAGATTCTGTGGAGCCCACAGAATGTTCTAAAGAGAGAACAGGCTTACCTTTTAAAAACGGTCGGACACATCAAAGGAAAGAAGGGTGAAGTCCTTGAGACCACAAAGCAGTGCACACATATGGCCGGATAATTCATATGAGAGGGAGGAGAAAGCAGTCACAACACAGGGGAGCATCACAGGATGTGGAAGACAAGCCTGCATGGCTCTTCCACGAGGAAGAGTTCAAGGTCACACAGACGATCGCAGGGCAGATGAGAGCCCTGCGGGGTGAAGGACAGAGAGCTGATCCCTAGTCCGAAGTCCTCTCTGGATGAGCCCAGACAACCAAAGCGACATCAGTTTTCCAATATGACAAAAGACTGAGCGTGCACCTTGAAAAAGCATTTTAATTCTAGGCCCCGAACACATTCTGACAACCATTTGTGCTAAAGATTTTTAGTGGGGAATAAATCTGCTTAGCAACTCAGGCAGAAAGAGGAAAACAGATGACCTGCAGAGGAGCAGAACCAAGGCTGGCCCAGCCCGCTCTGTACAGCCGGGTCTGGAAGTGGAGGGAGCACAGGCCCCGGGGACCTATGCTGGTGCCCGGAGCTCCAGGTTCTGGCCCATCTGGTGTTTTCATTCAAAAGAGTTTTCTCAGATATGCAGCAGCTCAAAATTACACCACCCATATCTATTCCTGACAAATCTGAAGACAAATCCCAACTGACTAGAAATCAAAGAGTATAAAGAGTCGCGTAAGAATTATCAGGGTGAATATCATTGCTATGCCATGCAAACGCAAACGTTATTCGTAGCAAAGCAACTATCCAACATAAGAAAAATTAATAGCAGCATTTTGAGGATAACACATTACATTATATTAACAAAGAACACACAGTAGGAAGAAATTTGGGGGAATAAAACTCTGCTAAATATCCTGTTTACTGGGATACATTTTTAAAAAATATTATTTTTTGTCTTTCACATGTATGAAATTGTAATAAAATGTCTTCAAAAACTTGAAAAAGCTAGATTATACTCATGATTAGTACTGAAAACAATACATATCTATCCCAAATCTCAGAAGGGAATAATGACAAAATGCTATTATTTACCAAAACATATAAAACAAATGATAAAAGACTAGTCACTTTTGATTTCACAATAGATATGAGTGATTTTAATTCTGTGACTTGAAGATGAATTCTCATACTGAAATAGCAGAACCAAAATCCAACTTTATGCGTCTTCTAAGAGGCATAATTCAAACAAAGCAACAGAAATAGTACACGTAAAACTGGGCAGTGTGTTGGTGCTAAAACACAGCTAGATGAAGTTGGTAAGGTAAAGGTCAAGATATTTGAGAGGCGCGAAAGGAGCGAGTAGAGAATCTTTAACAAGCTTTGCGCTTAGAGGGTGAAATGCGGCTCTGCATCCCAACTTCCACACTGGGGCATCACATCGTGTCACCTGCCTTGGGTTAGCAGCCATCCACACGAGCACAGCTACTTGATCACACACGCACGTTTGATCATCTTCTCCTGGGACTCCACACAGGGCTAATCTTACCCTGAGAAATGCCTGATATTGGCTGGCTCGATTACATTAACATCCCCAGTAGCATCAGCACACCGTTGTACTAAGTGTCTGTTCTGGCTGGCCTTTTACAAAGAAACTAGTCCAGAAGAGACCCAGGAAATAAAAGAGCATGCATAGCCCTGGGTCTTGTTTCTAATTCCCAGGCTCTGGTATGAGAACTCAAGAAGTTCCTGTGGTGGAATAATAAGCAAGTCTGAGATGAAAGCTGGAGGTCTGGAACTACGACTTGTTTTCCTCACCCAGCCACCTCCATCACCCCATCCCTCCTCTTTCTCCTCTTCTTCCTCTACTTCTCCTTTCCTCCTTTTTTTCCCTCTTCTTCTCTGATTGCTCCTCCTCCTCCTTTTTTCTCTTACTCCTCTTCAGGTGTAGTATATTTTTGCCAAGAGACGACTCTGTGCTAGCTGAAGCCATCAGAGTGAAAGGGAGGACTGTGGCGTGTCCGGGAAACGGAAAGTTTTCTCTTTCTCAGCTGGGTGCTGGCAACCCCTGTTCCTATTTGTTCTGTTTTTTAACTTATTAATTGTATATATACTTTTCTCTATTTATATTATAATTCTGTAAAAACAAAGGAAGCATTTAGAAAATGAAATATTTCGCGACTAAAATGACTTGTCTCGAATACAACGGAAGGTCTGGCTAACGGAGGTGGATGGAGTTTGGAGCAGTTTCTCCCTCTACAGGGAGTCTGCAATGTGAAGAATTATGCCTCATGCAAAATAGAAAAGGACACTTTGCACAATAAGCTCTTAACTGTTGCCTTAGAAATTCACCAAAATGGAAAAACAGATGTAATTTGTCACACCTAAGTGTAAATTCTAGATTACAGCTAATTTTATGTGGTAGAGAAACAGACATTTATTGATAGGCTAACTTAAGCCGGACACTGGGCTGAAAAGTTGACACCATATTATCCCAAAGCAATTTAATGCACTCTTCCCACTAGCACCATTAACTATAAAGTAGTTAAAACCATCTATGTTATTGTATATAACCCATAGGTGAGGAAACTGAGAGTCAAATATCTGAAATAAAAATTCCCAAAGACACACACTTAATGTGAGTAACTTCAAGACTGGAATTTGAATTTGTCTTCGGGGAGGAGTTGAAAAGCCCAAGGATAACAGCAGAAAAATATATCTGCACTCCTGCTTCCACTCTTCTACTGGCTAGAAATAAATACTAAAAAACATTTTCAGGCATTTTGTGAGCAAACAACACAAAAATGAGATCACTAAGAGAAGAGGGAAAATGAGATGACCTCTGCAGTTGTTCTCGCTTCCTGCCTGAGTTGACTTTCCAGATGATAAATAGCTCTGAGGGCGCACCAGGCAGAATACTAGGGCTTCACAGCACTGTCCCAGGAGTGGATTTAGGAGGTGCAGGTGTCTGAAAATCAGTGGGCAAAGTAATAGAGAAGAAGGTGCAAAAAGAACTCTCAAAGTGAACAGTCTCCTTGAGTTATTCACTGAATACTAAGTTACACGTGAGTTGTATAAAATGCTATAAGGCTAGAAAAAGAACAACCGGAACTATGAAGGCTGAATTCACCCACTGTTGGGACAAATGGAATTCCAAACAGTCAAGCTGAAGATACGTTGTAAAACACTCAGGACAGTTTGTCAAAGTCACAGAAGGGTCCACATGCTAGTTACAATAGTAAACTCACCTATGGCGTCTACAGCATAAGCTGCTCTAGACCTGATTTGACAAGACGTCAAACAAACTCCAAAGGGATAACTTGGTCCACAAGCAAATTAACAATCATCTACAAAACATTAAGGTCAGCAGACTCTTTAATAAGGCAAAAAATTCAGATGTTCAACAATATAACAATCACAACACTTAGCATCTAATAAAAATTACTAGAAAGAAGCTTTAAATTCTTATATTAAAAATGAAGAAAGGTATAAAACAAGGACCTAAGCTTCTACTTTGAAAAGTTAGAAAAAATAGGAAATTAAGCACCAAATAGATGGAGAAGGACAGTAATAAAAACAAAAGCAAAAATCTACTAGTAGAAAACAGATACTATTTTAAAAATCAATGTCAGGTGTTTCTTTTAAAAAAACCAATAAAATTGACCATTTAGCTAGACTGATCAAGGAATAATGAAAGAAAACAAAAATTATCAATATTAATAAAGAAGGGCACCATTGCATTATCAGGTATTAGAGGGATGATAATGAGATGTCATTGATAACTTTATCTCAACAATTTTGATAATATAGATAAAATGATTAAATCCCTTTAAAATAGTACTTACAAAAATATGAAACAAAATCTAGATACATTTTAAATAAAAAATTACAATATTCCCATAGAGAAAATTTTAGAATCAGATGACTTCACTGATGAATTACGCCAAATATTTAAGGAAGAAATAATGACACTTATTTATAACTTATTTTTAGAAGGTAGAGAAGAAAAAATATTTATCGATTCCTTTAATGAAGACATGATTACCTTGATACTCAACATAAAACATTTGAAAACAAGAATACTAATTATCAATATATCTAATGAACATACACACAAAAATCATTTTAAAAATTAACAAATAAAATTCAAAATATAGCATGAGCAACTTGATTTCATCCAAGGAATGCAAAGTTGGTTTAACATTTGAAAGCCATCATTGTAATTTGCCATATCAACGAATAAAAATAAAATTCAGACCTTGACAGATGCAATAAACAAGAAGTAGCAATCTAAAGCATTCAACACCAACTCATAATAAAAGCTTCCAGAACACTGAGGACAAAAAAGGACCTTCATAACTTGATGAAGAGCATCTTCAAAACTCTTTAGCTAACATCATACATAATAAAAATGGAAGACAGTAATTTTCTCCTCAAATTGGCAACAACTACAAGAATGTCTGTAATCATCACATATATTTAACATTGCAACCCCAATCAAAATTCCAGCAGACTTTCTGTATAAAGTAACAAGCTCTTTTCCAAAATATGTATAGAAACTCAAGGGTCTTAGGCTATCCAAAACTGTTACAAAAAAAACATAGAAGCCCACACTACTTGTTTTCAAGACCTACTATTATGCTCCATAACAAAAACATCATGAAAGAACAGATTTTTCAGAAAATGGAGTCTAGGCTATAAGACATTCATACAAAAGAAAATTAAACTTTTACATTTAACGCATAGCATACTAATAATATATTTTTAAATAATTTTCCATGTAAATAGAAAGCTACCGCTGTTAAACTTCTAGAAGAATATGCCAGAGAATTAGTATTCTCGATTTAGATAGGATCAAAACAATGCACATCAAAAGATAAAAATAATAAAATACAATGTATCAAAATTGAAATTTCTGGAAAATTAAAATAATAGTGAGATGTCACTACAAGTTTATTACTATGACAAATAAAATAAAACTGACAAACCAAATGCTAATGAGACTGCAGGGCAACAGAAACATCCATTAATTGTTGGTAATTATATGAAGTGAGGCAATGATTGTATACAATTTTTAAACAGATTCTTATAAAGCTAAATATATACCCAGAAAACAAAAAATGCAGTAGGCAAATCTTTATAGCAACGTTATTCATAATTTCCAAAACCTGGAAAGCACCAAGATGTCCTACAAAAGGTGTTTATATAAACTGTGTTATCTCCATTAAATAGAAGAATACTGAACAGTTAAAAGGAACTGTTATTGACTCATAAAATAGAATATATGAATAATAAATGCATTTTAAAATAAAAATCAATACTAAAATGCTACATAGTGCATGATTGCATTTATATGGCATTCTGTAAAAAGAAAAACAATAAGAATAGAAAAAAGATCAGTGGTTGCCAGGATTGGAGCAAGGATAAGACACTGACTTCAAAAGACCTACACAAGAACATTTTCAGGGTGACGGAACTATTGTGGATGGCACAGTGAGAATGAGAAATAAACCTGTTCCTATTGAAAGATGACATGATTATCTACACAAATCATAATGACCTACCAGGAAAAAAATAATAAATGAAAACCTCCTGGAACAGAGCAAAGTTGCAGGACATAAGATTAACATACACAAATCAGTTGTGTTCTTTTTTTTTTTGAGATGGACTCTCACTCTGCCACCCAGGTTGGAATACAGGGGCATGCTCCCGGCCATCGCAGCCTCAACCTGCTGGGCTCCAGCCATCCTCCAGCCTCAGCCTTCCTAGTAGCCGGATCTACAGGCATGCACTACCACGCCTGGCTCATTTTTGATTTATTGTAGAGATGAGGTCATGCCAAGTTGCCTGGGTGGGTCTCGAACCCATGAGCTCAGGCAATCCATGCTCCTCAGTCTCCCAAAGTGCTGGGATTACAGGCTGAGCCACCGAGCCTGGCCAATTGTATTCTTATACACAAGCAATGAATACATGATGAAGAAATTTAAAAATATGATAGCATTTAAAACTATAAATATGTCAACCTAACAAACATGAAATATTTAGTTGTACATTTAATGAGACAAGTACAGGATCAGTATTGACAACTACAAAATACTGATAAAATAAATTTTAAAAATCTAAATAAATGTAGAGTAATACCATGTTCATGGAATAAAAGACTCAAGATATTGATTCTTCTAATATAAATCCTATCAAAGTCACAAAAGACTTATTTGTAGATATAGTTGAGGTTACTCTAAAATGTATGTAAAAGAAAAACAACAACAACAGCTAGAATGAATTGTGAAAAGGAATAAAGTGAAAGAATTAGTCTACTCAACTTTAACACTTATCGTATAGATCCAGCAATCAAATCTGTGTGGTACTGAAGGAGAAATGCACACTAGATTAATGAAACAGAATATAAAACTGAGATGTAGCCCTATGCAAATACGCCCAACAGTTTAAATATATGCAAAGGAATTCAAAGAAAGAAAAATAGACATTTCAACAAGGGGTACTAGAGCAGCTGGACATCAGCAGACAAAAAACTCCCAGAGAAATTTGGGAAGACTGTGGCCGAGCTGGTCAGACTATGAGAGTCCTGGTGTGAGTGAGTGAGTGTATGGAACATTTTGTGCATGTGTCGGTGACTGAGTGGGCATGTGAGTGGCTGGCTGAGGGCGGGCTCAGGAGCAAGCAGCCAGGACTCTCTTGGAGCAGCAGCTGGTGCCACAGGGATTCCTGGGATGCAAAAGCTGAGCACCATCTCTTTTTTAATCAACAAAACCCTTTCTGAGAAGACAAGGTTGGGAGAGACTGACCAAATGGAGGCTTGTGAGCAAGTGGCCAGGCCTCTGCTAGTGCAACAGCAGGTGCTGTTGCTGTTCTGCTTGGTCCCTGGTGCTTCTCAGGTTGCAGAAGCTGAGCATCATTTTCTTTTAATGGACAAAAGTTTTCCTGCAAAGAAGTAGTGGGGAGAGACTACTGGCTCCAGGCTCTGCCTCACCACTTCAGCACCTGGCTGGATACTGGCAGCAAGGGCTGCAGAGGGAGCCCAGAGGCAGAGTCCCACCAGAGAAGACAAAAGAGGCACCCCGCCACCATCCTGAAAATGGTGCACGAAAGTGCTCTGACTTTCTCACCACTGAGCAACAGACCCGATCTCTGTGATCAGCAAATCAACCACTCAAGGGTCGATTGGGACCCAGAGGGAATATCATGAAAGCACAAACTTCGGAAGGACAGGACAAGTGCTGAGTCTCAGGTTCTCCACTCCCTACCCTGATTCGGCCATGAGACAAAGGTGTGGCCAGAAAAAGACCAGGAAGACCTCCAAAGAGATCAGTGGCGAGTCCAGGGCTGACCCAACCCCCTTCCTCTCCAGCAGTCTTCTGAACGTCAGACCCACATGGTTGTGGCATGACTGAGAGGGACGAACCCAGGCAGAGCCAGGACGTCAGCCTCAACAGAATTCCATTCCAGGATGGGCCTGGCTGGTGCACTGCCTGAGAGTACATACCTGGGGAAGAGACAATCCCACACCTCCCCACTGGAGGGGATCCCCCTAATCATACGAGAGTGGGAGGGGAAGACTGCAGGCCCACACACCTCCCACTGCCCCTCTTCCTTCCCAGGTTGGACACTGGGGAGAGAGTGAGAGTCAGAAGCTCTGCAGAGAAGCAGAAGAGAGGAACAATTAGAGGGCAGGATTTTTTTGTTGTTGTTTTTTAATTTTTAAATTTTTTTTGCCTTTTTGTTAGTTTTTCTATTTTTAAAAATATTTTTCCTTTGTGCATGAATGTGTATGTGAGAGTTTGATCTGCATCCCTCCCTTTTTTTCTTTTTCTTTCTTCTTTTGTTTTTTGTTTTGTTTGTGTGTATATGTGAATCATTGAGTGTTCATCTTTCAGTTTATTTTGTTTTTTGTCTTTTTTGTTGGTTTGTTTTTGCTTTTTTGCTCTTCTCTCTTTTTTTATAGTTTAAGGTGGATGTGAACATATGTGTGAGGGTTCACTCTGAATTCCTAATTTTTTCTTTTTTTTTCAATCTTTCTCTTTTTCTTTTCCATTCATTTTGTGCTAGTCGTGTGTGTGTGTGTGTGTGTGTGTGTGTGTGTGTGTGTGTTTAGTTTTCCTGGGTTTTTGATGTTATTGTTTTTTGTTTTGTTTCAGCTTGTTATTTCAGTTTGCTTTGGTGTGTGCATGTGTCTGTGTGTGTTCAATTGTTTTTTGCTTTGTTTTCTGTTTTCATTGTTCTGTGTTTTTTTTCATTTTTAAAAATTTTTGTCTCTCTTATTTCATTCTATTTTTCTATGTTTTTCTCATTGCTGCTATTGTATCTTGGACTCAGGGTGTACATGCACATACCACCCATTGCATCATCATATAGAGTAGTGGTGTGGAGTGGGTCTCAGGGAACGCATAACACAATCAGTGAACATTGTGATTTGCAAGCAGTTTCTGAATTCTAACTCCCCATTCTCTACTTATTTGACTTTCAAAACTGCAAGACACAGCAAAGCTTCCCACCCACAGTTCTGTTTCAAAATAGAACAAATCCAGAGCCTGGTTCAGAGAATAATAGAGGGCTGAGCAAACATCAGAAGTGAAAGCCTCACCCATTGCCACTGAATAACAGAACTAAAGAGAAAAGCAAGAGATCTGTCACAAATGAGGAAAAACCAGCCAAAGACCACAGGTAATTTCAAGTTTAACAAAGAGAAAATGCATGAAAAATCACCTAAGAGCCCAAACAATGGAAGTTAACAATGACTGGCCCCAGAATATAACAGGGATTAGGAAACGGATGGAAAGAGTGAATAAGACTCAAGAAAGACAAGATGCAATACTGAGAGGACTTGTAACAGAGATTTTGGCAATAAAAAAATTCATCCAGGAAATAAACAACAAGATGACAAGCATGAAAAGCAGAATTAATCTAGCAGAAGAAAGAACTTGAAGACCAGAACATGGAATTGACCCTATCTGTAAAAAACATAGAAAGAAAACTCAGAAAGAAAGAATAAAGTCTACAAGAGATGTGCAATTACATTAAGAGACCAAACCTACACCTGACTGGAAGAAGAAAGGGAAATGGAGAACAACTTGGAGCAAGTTTTCCAGGAGGTTATCCAAAAAAACTTTCCTCATCTTACCAGAGATGTGACCAGTCAAACACAAGAGATACAGAGAACTCCCACAAGACATCAAATGAGAAGACCAACTCCTAGACACATAGTAATTCGCCTACACAAAATAGGCACAAAAGAAAAAATTCTAAATGCAGCAAGAGAGAAAGTTCAGAAGATCTACTGAGGAAAACCAATCAGAATAGCAGCAGACCTATTGGCAGAAACACTGCAAGCAGAAAGGGACTGGAGTCCAATATTCAAAGTCCTCAAAGATAAACAATTTCAACTTAGATTTTCTACCCAGCCAAACTCAGATTCATCAGTGATGGAGAATTAAAATCCTTCCCAGACATCCAGTCCCTAAGAGATCATGCAGCTTCCAAACCAGCTCTACAGGAGACACTTAAAATGACATTAAGCACAGAAGACAGAAAAAAAAGAATGATCACACTAACCAAGAGAGCAGGAGAGCACAGAATCAACAAAGAATACATTGCAACAACAAACTTGAAAACACACACGTACATCAACCCCCAAACTAAAGAAAAAATGCAAAGAAAAAACTTTATAAGAACCTCATGACAGGTATAAACAATCACATATCAATAATCAGCCTGAATGTGATTGGACTAAATGCACCACTGAAAAGACACAGAAAGGCAAACTGGATAAAAAAACCATGACCCAATTATTTGCTGCATCCAGGAAACTCATCTCACCACAAGGGACGCACACAGACTCAAAGTGAAAGGATGGAAAATGAGTTTCCAGACAAATGGATCACAAAAGAAGGCAGGAGTCATGATCTTAATATCAGACAAAACAACCTTTAAGCTATCAAAATTTAAAAAGATACAAAAGGACACTACATAATGATAAAAGGTTTAATCCATCAACAAGAAATATCCATCCTAAACATATATGCACCCACAGAGAAGCACCAGCATTTTTAAAGCAACCACTAAGTAAACTAAAAAAAGATATTGACTCTAACACTATTATAATAGGGGACTTGAATACTCTACTAACAGCCCTAGACAGTTAATCGAGGCAAAAAATCAACAAGGAGATCTGGAACCTAAACTTGACACTTGACCAAATGAACTTAATAGATACCTACAGATTATTCCACCTAACAACCACAGAATATACATTCTATTCATCACAACATGGAATGTACTCCAAGATTGATCACATCCTCTCCCATAAATCATAGACAAATTCCATAAGGCTAAAATATTGCCATGCACCTTCTCAGACCATAGTGGAATTAAAAATAAGTATCAACACCAACAAAATTTCCCCAAAATCCAAAAAGACATGGATAGTAAACAGCATGATGCTGAACAACTACTGGGCAAAAACTGAAATCAAAATAGAAATTAAAAGGAAACAAATGAAAATGAAGAAACATCTTACCAAACCTCTGGGATACCATAAAAGCAGTTCTAATAGGGGAATTTATATCTCTACGAGCACACATAAAAAAAAATGGAAAGATCACACGTTGACAGCCTAACAAATCATGTAAGGGAGATGGAAAGAGACGACCACCAGAACCTAACTTTAGCCGATGAATCTAGATCACCAAAATAAGATCCCAAATATGGGTCATAGAAGACTAAAATATCATAGAAAGCATCAACAAAACAAAAGTTGCTTCTTTGAAAGATTTAACAAGATTGATGGGCTCCTAGCCAGAATGACCAGGAAAAAGAGAGGAAAAAGCCCCCCCTCAAAACACAATCAGAAATACCAAAGATCAAATCACAAATGACCCTGAAGAAATATAAAACATTATCAGAGATTACTATGCACACCTGTATGGAAACAAACTTGATAACCTAAATAAAACGGAGGACTTTCTGACATCACACATCCTCCCCAGGTTGAAACAAGAAGACACCAAGACACTAAATAGACCAATAACAATCCAGTTGTCTGTCATAAGACAACTATCAAAAAAAAAAAAAAAAAAAAGCCCTGGACCAGACAGCATTCCAGCAGAATTCTACAAAACATACAAGGAGGAGATGATATCAATTCTACTGAAAGTATTCCAGGCAATTGAGAAAGCTGGAATTCTCCTCAAATCATTTTATGAAGCTAACATCACACTGATATCCAAACCAGGTAAAGATCCAACAAAGAGAACTACAGGTCAATATCCCTTATGAACATAGATGCAAAAATCCTCAACAAGAGTCTAGCAAATCGAATCCAAAACGCATCTCAAAAATCATCCACCATGACCAAGTAGGCTTCATCCCCAGGATACAAGGCTGTTTCAACATTTGCAAGACCATAAATGTCATTAAATACATCAACAGATGTAAAAACAAGAACCACGTGATTATATCATTAGATGAAGAAAAAGCTTTTGATAAAATTCAGCATTCCTTCTTGATAAAAACCCTTAAACGCTTAGGCATAGAAGAAACATACCACAAAATGGTAAGCATTATCTACGATAAACCCACAGCTAGCATATTGCTAAATGGACAGAAACAGGAAACATTTCCCCTGAAAACAGGAACAAGACAAGGCTGCCCACTCTCACCTCTTGTTCAACATTATGTTGGAAGTCCTAGCTAGAGCAATTAGACAAGAGAAGATCAGGAGTATCCAAACAGGAAAAGAGGAAGTCTAGTTATCCCTCTTTGCTGACGATATGATCCTATACCTTGAAAACCTAAGAGAATCTGTCAAAAACCTGCTTGCACTGGTAAAGGACTTTGGCAAAATCTTGGGATACAAAATAAATGTGCCAAAGACAGCTGAATTCTTATACACCAACAACAAGCAGGGAGAGAACCAAATAAAAGCACCATCCCATTCACAATGACCACACAAAAAATGAAATACCAGACATCTTCCTAACCAGAGAAGTGAAAGATCTTCACAACAAAAACTACAGAACACTGCTCAAAGAAATCCAAGAAGGCACAAACAAATGGAAAAATATTCCATGTTCATGGATTGGAAGAATCAATATTGTTTAGATGTCCATCCTACCAAAGACAATCTACAGATTCTACACCATACCCATTAAATTACCAAGATCATTCTTCTCAGACCTGGAAATGTCAATACAGAAATTCAGATGGAAACATCAATGACTATGAATAGCCAAAACAATCCATAGCATAAGAAACAAAGCAGGAGGTATCACACTTCCAGACTTCCAACTCTACTATGAGGCTACAATAATCAAAACAGCTTTGTATTGGTACAAGAACAGGCATATGAACCAATGGAACAGGAGAGACATTCTGGAAGCAAAGCCTCAATTTCTCCATCAACTCATCTTTGACAAAGCCTCCAACAGCAACCACTGGGGAGAGGAGAACCTATGCAGTAAATGGCCCTGGGAAAACTGGCTGATCACATGCAGAAGATTGAAACAGGACCCCTATCTATCATCAAACACAAAAATCAACTCTAAATTGATCAAAGACCTAAATGCAAACCTCAAACTATAAGAATCTTAGAAAATGCAGGAGACACCCTTATGGAAATTGAAACGGACAATTAATTCCTGATCAAAACCCCAAGTGCCCATACCATAAGAGATAAGATAGATAAGTGGGACCTCATCAAACTGACAAACTTCTGCAAAGGAAAAGAAACCATTAAGAGAGCAGGGAAGCAGCCCACAGAATGGGAAAAAATATTTGCCAACTGTATATCTGACAAAGGCCTAACATCTAGGTTCTACAAGGAACTCAAAAGTGCCGAAAGGAAAAAAATCAAACAGCCCCATTCAAACATGGGCAAAAGACATGAATAGACACTTCTCAAAAGAAGAGATATAGACAGCCGAGAGACACATGAAAAGTGCTCAGCCTCACTCATCATCAGAGAAATGCAAATCAAACCCGCATTGAGATACCACCTAGCCCCAGTAAGAATGGTCATCCTTGATAAACTAAACAACAACAAGTGTTGACAAGGATGCAGAGAAAAAGGAATGCTTCCACACTGCTGGCGGGAATGCAAACGAGTGCAACCTCTTTGGAAGACAGTGTGGCGATTTCTGAAAGAACTAGAAATCAGCCTTCCATATGACCCAGCAATTCCCCTATTAGAAATATACCCAGAGGAACTCAAGTCATTCCACCAAAAAGATACCTGCACACGCATGTTTGTTGCAGCTCTATTCACAACAGCAAAAACATGGAACCAACCATGCTGCCCGTCGAAGCTGGACTGGATCCAAAAAAGTGGCACACAATGGAATAGCATGCTGCCATAAAGAAGGACAGGCAGATGGACTTCGCAGCACCCTGGATGGATCTGGAGTCGCCCACACTCGGCGAGCTCTCACAGAAACAAACAGCAGAGTGCCGTCTGATCTCACTCAACAGCGGACCTTGAACCATTATCACAACCCTATAGGAAAGGGATTGGCAGCAGTGGGAAGCTCCAGGGGAGGGAGATGGAATTGGCAGTTGAGGGAAACTGCCAGGGAAGGGAGGGGCACACCTCATCAACAAGGGTACCTGCATAATGAATAGTTGTATACGTAACCCTGAATTTTACCCCACATCTTTAAAATAAATAAGAAAAAAAACTCCCACAAAATCTCACACCTATACAGATATTAATGAACTCAAATTAGACCATAAATTTAAACATAAAACTATTAAAACACTAAGGAAAAAATTAGGAGAAAATCTTCAAGACCTAGGGATAGACCAAGAGTTCTTAGACTTGACATCAAAGGTATGATCTATACCAAAAAAAAGAGACTGTCAAAATTAAAAACTTTTGCCCTGCAAATGATTAAGTTTACAGAATGAAACTACAAAGACTGGAAGGAAATATTTGCAAATCACATATCCAGACTGTATAAAGAACTCTCAAAAATCAGCAATAAAATAAGAAAACAATCCAATTCAAAAATATGCAGAAGGTATGAATGGGCCTTTCATCAAAGAGGTTATATAGATGGGAAATAAGCATATAAAATTTTTTTCAACACTGTTAGCTGATTTGGGAAATGCAAATTAAAACCCCAATGAGATATCACCCCATATTTTTCACATGAAATAAAACAAAAAATAATGACAGACCAAATACCAAAAAGGATGCATAAAATTTGGAACTCTCACATACTGGAGAATGTAGAATGGAACGGCCACTCTGGAAAACAGCTAGGCAGTTTCTTTAACAACTAAACATATGACAACTATTAACCCAGCAACTGTCCTGTTGAATGTTTATCCCAGATAGATTAAGACTTATATTCATACAAAAATCTATACACAGATGTTCATGCGGTTTTACTCTTAATAGTCAAAAACTGGATTGAACCCAGATGTTTTTCAATGGGTGAATGCTTAAAAAATCTGTGCTATTCTCCTCAATAATAAAAAGGAACAAAGTACTGGTGCCTGAAACAACTTGAATGAAACTTCAGGAATCTAGTCTAGATTAAAAACGTAATCCCCAAATATTGCATACTTTATGGTTCCAATTAGGTAACACTTCTAAACATTTTGCAAATGAAGAGCAGACGAGTGGCTGTCAGTGTGAATGAGGGCGCAAGGGCAGAAAGGAAGTGGGTGTGACTGTATAAGGTCTCCTTGTGAGGGAACCGTTCTGTCTCTCGGCTGCATCAGAGCCAATATCCGGTTGTAACATTGTACTGTAGTCTGGGAAGAGGTTATCAATGAGGGAAACTGGATAAAGGGCACACAAGAATCCTCTGTATTCGTTCTTACAACTGCATGTGGATCAACAGTTATCTCAAAACAAAAAATAAATTCAAAAAGCTTGATGACAGGGAAAGTCTAAATTTGTAGATCACAAAGAGTGAATTTTTATTTATGCAAATTGAAAAGCTTCATCAACCAAGGTCCTAGGACATTCTCAGGTAGAATGTAGATGTGAACAAATGATCCCAACTTTATTAGAAACATGTGATATAATCTCTCAAGAAGTTGGAGAACAAAAGGAGCTGACGGAAGTAACTTGAGAAAACTGTGTTTGACGGGACACTCTCAACTTCAAAAATAACTTATCTAAACTCTGTACTCTAGTTGATAAATACGTTTCTCGTGCCAGTCCAGGTGAGCAAGTAAGAAACTACAATACATACTGACTAGTGTTGAAAAACTGAGTGTAGAAGGAGCTAGTTTTTTGTATGTCAGAAAAAAATGTCACAAGTAAGCAGAGCAAAAAAAACCTGGAATATGTCCTATGTACGCTTGACTATAGCCAAGGACATTACTACTCATTTTTATGAGTAAGATTTGTAGACACACAGCTAGACATAGCAGTATACGTGCTCACATGCATAGATAGGTATACACATATGTACATACACATATTAGTATCTGCTTTGTCTGCTGACAGGACCTCAAAGCAGAGACACCCGGTAACTATGAGGGCACAAAAAGTTCTCCTCTTCATTTGTAAATACCAAGTTCCAATGAAAGGAGTTAGGGATTATTAGAGAAATGGATGATTCTAAGACTAAGAAAAGGCAAAATGAGCCTGCAGAATCATCAGCCAAAAAATAAGGAAGTGCTTTTAAAAAAGTGAGGGAGGCATAGGTGCCAACCTGAAAAGTGCCCAGAGACCAGAGTTAAAGCATAGTGGGCAACAAAATAAATAATAGAGCACTGGGCTCTAACTCAAAGTGGAAAGCAAAAATTCATGAATCAGTGGAAGTTTAAACAAGTGATTGAATAGATAAATTGTGATAAGAAACACATCTTCCTTACCGAAGAATTCCAAGTAACAAATGTAAAATGAATCAGGGAAATAGAAAATCCATGAGAACAAAACTGTAATCATTGCTGCAGCAAGATCCACTAGCAAATTCTAAAATGAAAGGGCTAAACTTTAAGGGTAAATGAGATATTTTCATAGCCTCAAAGTGTTACAAATATTTATTAAATTATTTGATATGCCTTTCTCTAAGAGGTGGATCTGAATTCCCCTTCCCTTGAGTATAGACGGGTTTAATAGACTTATATCTTTTAATGAATAGAATGTGGAAAAGGAAAAATGTAACTTCATAGTGAATAAACTTGGCAGATAGCACGTTAACCATCAAGGTTAGCCTCACGAGTAATAAGCCTTGTTGATATCATAAGCCCTCTGCTAAGATGAAATATGGAGGGCAAATTACCTTTGTGGTATTTTCCCCTAAATCCTTTAACCCCCGACTGTGCCTGAGAAAATATCAGACAACAAAGATCGAAGTACATACTACAACATACCTAACACTTAAAATGTGTCAGGATCATCAAGAAACAAGCAAACAAAAAAACTGAGACCTTGTCACAGATTGGAGCAGACTAAGGAGACATGGTGACTAAACCCAGTATCGCACCCTGGATTGGATCCTCGAACAGAAGAAAATACATTAGTGGAAATAGTGGCAAAAGCTGAACAAAGTCTATAGTTTATTTACTAGTTTTGCACCAATGTTAGTTGTTTTTCAAAATTTTTTGATAAATCGGACTTCAGCAGAATTAAAATCATCTAGTCTTGGAAAGCTATTTTGAAGAGGCAAGTCATAAAGGAGAGAAAATATTCTCAGTACTCGATCTTACAAATAACTTGCATGTGAAACATACTGAGAATTCTCGGAGGGCAAGGACAAGGAAACAAAAGGAATGGGGAGAACAATTTGAACAAATAATTTCAGCAGAGAAGAGGTGCAGGCAGAAAATAAACATTTAAAGGGATGCTCAATGTCATGAGTCACCGGGAAACGCAAAAGAAAACCAGCATGATATATAGTAACACACCTATAAAAACAGCTAAAGTTAAAGCCCAAGTTTTAATACCAAGTGTCAGTGATACAGAGGAACGGGAACTCTCGTATCCTGCTGGTAGGAATGTAAAATTGTAAAAGTGTATTGGAAAACAGTTTACCAATTCCCTATAAAGATGACTATATGTTTACCATGGAGTCCAGTCGCTTTTCTAGTTGTAAACCCAAGAATAGTAAATTTTAAAAGCCAGCCAGAGAAAGTAAGATAGAGAGAAGGGGGGTGATGGGAGAGAGAGAATATACTTTAAGGTACTATTTATGTGAAATTCTAGAACAGACAAAACCAAGCACTGGAGTAGAGTTCCTGTCAGTGGCTGCCTGGAGTGGGAGAAAGTGACCAAAGGGGCCCGAGGGAACTTTGTGTGTGAGGGGAAACTCTCTATTTTCATTGACTTGGAGCTTTTATAGGTGAGTAGATTTGTGAATTACTCATTTTGCCATACTTGAAAGAGTGCATTCTACAATGTGTAAATAATTACTTAGCACAAGTGATGTAGCAAGTTAAAACATTTGTTTATCGTTTTTAGAATGGAACTATTTTTTGAAAGTCCTCCCCCCTCCCAGAGGAAAATATAGGTCACAGTGATTTATATTAACTTGACTTGTAAACTATAGCTTAATCCATTTCCTTGTGTGGAGAAGTGTCAGGGAGTCCATGGATTCGCCCAAAGCATGGGAATGTTCTGTGGACACTTAGTCGAGCCCAGACGATGAAGTGACACGGAGGTGGGTATGTCTGCATTTGAGGTGGGTTCGGAGGGAGGGTGCCAAGGGAGGGACGGAGAGGTGATGACAGATGTCCAACATCTACCTGTTCACACGTTTAACCCCTGACACTTGTGGCTTTTTTTTTCAAGAGAGATGAAAGAGAACGCTTAAAATATTGTCTTGTTCCATAAAAAGGCACACAAAACGTACCAAAGGCCTCCAGGGATGCTCATGAACACGTAGCTCCTGCTTGGTGTCTGGAAGCCCCCCACAGCAGGTCTTTATTGCAGATCTGGGAGTGCTGATTTGGCCAGAATCCCCTCTGTCTGCTCGACAGGTCTTCAAAGGCCTCCTTCCCAGGTGGTGCTGCCATGCTCTGCAAAGAAACACCGTGAGGATGGGATACTTCAATATTGCCTGTAGGCTCTACCTTTGCTGAAATGCCACATGGTTGACATGGAGATACATTCTCTCCAGATGTATATAGTTTTGCTTTCTGTGTTTCCCAATCTGAGTGCCTTTCATTGCTTTTCCCTTTATTTCTTTTTCCGCTTGCAGTCTTGGGAAAGGCAGCTCCACCTGGCCAAGCTGTTTCCAGAGCAGGAGAGGGAGGGGGCTTCCTGGGAAAGACCATGGCAACGTGGACGTGGTCTGAAATATGGTAGGAATGAAGCGGGAGCGTGATGCACCGTGGGCAGGAATTCGTGTGGGTCAGAAGCAGGTCTGCACGTGGCCCAGTTTGGGGGCCAGGCTCTTGGGTGCCAGAGTAAAGTATGCCCCTGGAGTGAGGACTGGCTGGAGAGAAAGTGCTCCCCACAAAGCATGCCCTCAGAAAATGAGAGTCGACTTTCCCCTCCCTTGTATCTCTGTTTATTGACCCCAACTTATTCCCGGGTAGCTCAGAATCCCCATTTCTCTGCACAAGTGGGTTTTGCATCAGAAGACGTGCTTCGGCCTCAAGGGGAGTCCCTCAGGAACACTGGCAATGAGGCTGACGGGCACAGGTGGGGCCTTGCTGACCAGAGCCAAGGCCTGAGGTGACCACCAGGAAGGAAGTCGTCGCTTGGGGGATGAGCCTTGCCATTGAGATGAAGAGTGAGCCATGGCACTGGCTGCGGAACGCATCTGCCTTGGAGCCCACAGTGAGCTGGGGGTCTCAGTTCACACCTCTGCCTTGAGTTTCTAGGAAGCATTGGTCGAAAATAAAGCCAGGGGGAGCTGAGAAGGGCAGGCACTGAGCAGAATGGAGAATCCTGGTGTGGGATGTCCTGGGACGAAGCCTTGTGGCGCCACTGCTCAAGGAAAGAGAAAGAGAAAGCACAGATGGGGCAGGAGGAACAACGTCTGTGCAGGGCAGAGGGGAGCTCACTGCCAGGTCCTCCGAGCTTCAGTAGCCATATTTTGTCTCTGGACTACAAAAAATGTGGTGCATATACACAATGGAATATTCTGCAGCCATAAAGAACGACAAATATATGGACTTTGCAGCAAACTCAATGTATTTGGAGCCAATCATACTCAGTGACTTATCACAGAAACGAAGAACAGAGTTCCATATGTTCTCACTCCTAAGGTGACTTTGAACAATTATCGTGCTAAAGGAAAGTGATTGGCAATATTGGGAAACTGTCAGGGGCGGGGGTGGGATTGGAAGTTGAGGGAAACTGCCAGGGGAAGGAGGGGCACACCTCACCTGCATGATCAATGTTTGTATACCTCACCCTGAATTGTAGCCCACACCTATACAAAAAAAATTGTTTTTTAATATTTTTTTTTCTTTCTGTATTGTCATTTCCAGGTCTGAGAATAATGATGTTGGTAATAAAACTATTACACACATACAACTCCAAATGCGTTTTAGCCTTTGATATAAAAAAAAGTGAAGAGTGTTGGGTCTGTTTTGTTTGACATGGAATCAAGCCTAAATGTAGCTCTGTAGGACAATTTTCTCTAGAGGGTCCAGATGAGACACCTAGCATGTGCACACCACTTTATGACACTTTCTGTAGCCAAGTCACCTTAGGGAATTCAGTAGGACCCTAGGTTACCTTTTGGGGGTTGTCGTAGCTTTCTAGACTGAGCCGCAGATCCAACTCTACCTCAGGTCACATGACAACCAGGGAACAGAGCAGGCCTCCATTTCTTTGTTCTGCTGCAATCCTTTTGTGCACTTGGGGAAGGGGCCATCAAGGTATGGGCAGCCCTACTCCATGGAGGTTTACCCAAATCAAAGAGAAGATGTGAAGCACGTGGACTAACTTTGCAGCTCTTAGATTCAAGTTCGAGATAAAATGTTTCAGTTGTATGTAAAGTGTATGCAGTGTTAGGTGAATATAGTAGCATTTAATAGTAGCTTTTAAGAAATCATCTCACGAAATAGTAGGCTGACCCTTTTTTTTTTGAGTTGGAGTCTCACTCTGTCGCCAGGACTGGAGTGCAGTGGCCACTCCCGGCCACCGCAGCCTCGACCTGCTGGACTCTGGTGATCCTTCCGCCTCAGCCTTCCGAGTAGCCAGAATTACAGGCAGGCGCTACCACGCCCGGCTGAATTTTTTTGATTGATTGTAGAGATGAGGTCTCGCGGCCCAGGCGGGTCTCGAGCCCGCGGGCTCAGGCCATCCACTCACCTCAGCCTCCCAAGGCGCGGGATGACAGGCTGAGCCACCGAGCCCGGCTGGCGGACACTTTTTTTACAAAAAGAAGTTAAATTGTATCTATTCTGAGAGACATCCGAATCATATGGGACGTGAGACGTTTCCACCTCCCCCCCAGTATTATCAGCAGCAATGTAATCCCTGGTGGACTGATTCCCAAAGGCTAGCTAGGGAGTCCCCGGCTGAGGCTGTCTACACACGCTGAGTGCTGTGCTCGGGAGTCAACAAAAGATTTATCCGAAGTCTTAATTTCCTTCTTTATGGCTGCACACTATTCCACGGTGTATGCGTACCCGATTTTGGATCCAGCCCGCTTTTGATGGGCAGCAGGGTTGGCTCCACGTTTTTGCGGTTGTGAATAAGGCTGCAACACGCATGCAAGTACAGGGAACCTTTTCGTAGAGTGATCTGAATTCCTTCCGGGATGTTCCCAGAAGGGGGATGGCGGGGCCGTCCGGAAGGTCGATCTCCGCGTCTTTCCGGAAACGCCACCCGGGCTTCCCCAGGGCCGTCCGCGCTGACGCTCCGCCACCTGCGTCTTCTGCGTTCCTGACCACGGCCCGCGTCCAACACAGCCGCGAAGAAGGGCACGACGGTGAACTCCGCAGCGGCGCGGACGGGCTTGGAGTCCGCCACGCTCAGCGGTCCGTCCCGAAACAAAGACGCGGCGCCAGGCGTTCTCGCCCGGAAGCGGAGGCCCACCGCGTGTCGCAACGCTGCGGGAAGGGCGTGGGCCGCGGGGCGCACTTCCGGGACCGGCCGGGCGCGTGACGTCCCTCAGGCCAGCGGGTCCCACGTCCGGCAGAGTGAGGCCCAGGGGAGGCCAGACTCCACCTGGGCGACGACCACGTGGGCACCCGATTCTGAGTTGCGCCCTACCTCCTTCAAGGGAAGAAGAAACTTAAGGGGGGGCGAAGCCTTAACTTGTGTTTTTCGCGGAGAGCGCACAGACGGACGGCTAACTCGCCAGGCTCCGTGGCTCAGCCGGTCATCCCGCGCTTTGGGGGGCTGAGGTGAGTGGACTGTCTGAGCCCGCGGGTTCGAGACCCGCCTGGGCAACTTGGCGACATAGATCAGCCAAAAAATCAGCCGGGCGTGGCGGCGCGCGCCTGCCGTTCCAGCTCCTCGGAGGGCGGAGGCGGAAGGGTCGCCGGAGCCGGCGGGTCGAGGCTGCGGTGGCCGGGAGCGGCCCCCCCAGTCTGGGCGACCGAGTGAGACTCCAACCCCCAAAAAAGAACAATTAATTTTGCATGTTGATATCGCACGCTGCAACAGTACTAAACCCACTTATTAGTTCTAGAACCCACTTTTTGTGGATTCTTTCGGATTTTTTATGTAGATAATCATGTCATATATTATCTCCAGATGCATACAGTTTTACTACTTTTTTCCATTCTGAATTCCTTTTATTTCTTTGTTCTTACCTCCTACCGCACTGGCTAGAAACTCTAGCACAAAGTCGACTAGAACTGGTGAGCACATACCTCAACTTTTCTGATTTTAGGCTGAAAACGTTCAGTCTTTTGTCATTAATCACAACGTTAGAAACAGATTATTTGCACATGCTTTTTATCAGTTTGAGGAAGCTCCCATCTATCCCTAGTTTGCCGAAAGCTTTTAATCAGAATTGGCTGTTGGATGCTATTGATGCTCTTGCATTTATTGAGATGATATATGTTTTATTTTTATATTTCAGTCTGCCTTTATAGTGGACTACGTAAATTGATTTTCTGCATTTAACTCTACTTGGTCAACCCCATATAGTTGAAAGTGATTTGCTAAAATTGCATTAAGAATTTTTGCATCTATGTCTATAAGTTATTATTAACTTGCAGTCTTTTCTTGTAACATCTTAGATTGGTTTTGGTACCAGAATAAACAGGGCAACACAAAAAGACTTGGAGTATTTCCTCCTGTTTGCTATTCTGGAAGAGTTTGTGTTGAATTAGTATATTTATTTTTCTGCAAACATTTCATTCAATTCAGCAGTGAAGGCACCTGGGCATAAATTCTTCTTGTAGATATCTTTTGGCAAGACATGAAATTCTTTTTCTTTTTTTTCTTTTGAGTTGGAGTCTCACTCCGTCGCCAAGGCTGGAGGTCAGTGGCACGCATGCCCACGGTCACCCCAGCGTCGACCTGCTGGGCTCCAGCGATCCTTCTGCCTCAACCTTCCAAGTAGCCGGAACTACAGATGCATGCTACCACGCCTGAATTTATTTTATTTTATGTTATTTATTTTATATGAGGTCTCACCAAGTTGCCCAGGCTGTTCTCGAACCCGCGTGCTCAGACGATCCCCTCACCTCAGCCTCCGAAGTGCTGGAATGACGGGCTTGAGCCACCACACCTGGCCCACATGCAATTCTTTACTCAATATGAAGGATCTTTACTCAATATGCAGGTAACCTCTTCTTGAGCAAGCTTTGCTGGTTTGTGTCTTTCAAGACACAAACTAGCATGTTTCAAGAAAGAAACATGTCTGTTTTGTCTAACTTATTAAATTTATTTGCCTAAAGTTGTTTATACTGTGTTCTTCTGATCCTATTTGTATCCACAGCAACTGTAGCGATGTTACTTCTTTTTTTCCTAATAGTAGCTGCGGTTTTTTATCTTTTTTTCCTGTTCCATTTAGCTAAAAGTTTATCAGCTTTATCAATCTTCTCAATCTGCTATTGGTTTCATTAAATTGATTTTTGTTATTTTCTGGATTTTGTTTTGTGTTTGATAAAGATGTTTTCAAGATCCTCTTCCCTGCCGCCCAAAAGTTAATGGAACCAGTTTCTCTCTCCGTTTGTGGGCCATAGGCACCTTGTTGTCCCACTCCTGAAAAACACTGGCAGTTTCACCTATAGCATGGCCAATCAGAACTTGCTTTGTTTCTGAGACAGGAACGTTTTGACACACAGACAAGTTGTGAGCACACTTGGAAAAGGAGGAGAGAGGGCGTTTGCTTTTTCCTTTGATCTTTAGGTTTCCTTTTGTGTGTTTACTTTGACTTTCATGTGCTCTTCTTTTTCCGATTTTCTCATTTTTCAGGTTGGGTTCATTGACTTCAGACCGTTCTCTTTTCCAATATTTTGTTTGGACTTAAAAATAATAAGCATCATCAGCAAAAGAAACCACTAAGAAAGTAAAGAGACAACTCACAGAACGGGAAAAAATATTTGCAAGCTATACATCTGACAAAGGCCTAACATTCAGGATCTACAAGCAACTCAAACAAATTGACAGGAAAAAAAAAACCCATTAAAAAGTGGTCACAGGACAAGAACAGATACTTCTTAAGGGAAGGCATTCAAGCAGTCAACAAACATATGCAAAATTGTTCCCTCACTAATTTCAGAGAAATGCAAATCAAAACTACAATAAAATACCACCTAACATCAGTAAGGATGGTTTGATTAAAAATCAACAAGGCAAACAAAACACAGGTGTTGGCGAGGCTATGGTGAGAAGGGGGCACTTCTATACTGTTGGTGGGCATATAAGCTAGTTCACCCTTTACGGAAAGCAGTGTGGCATTTTCTCAAATAACTAAAAATCGAGCTTTCATAAGACCCAGCAATGCCACTTCTTGGAATATGTATTCCTAGAGGAGCATACATCACACTGCCAAAAAACACACCTGCACACACATGTCTATTGCAGCACTATAACAGAACCAACTCAGGTGCCCATCAAAACTGGACTGGATAAAGAAAATGCGGTATGTATGCATGATGGAATACTACGCAGCCATAAAGGAGAACAAAATCACGTCCTTTATAGCAACATGGACGCAGTTGGAGACCATCACCCTAAGTGAACTATCTCAGAAACAAAAGACTGAATATCACATGTTCTCATGCATAAGCAGCCCCTACACATTGAACAAGTGAGCACAGGGGTGGGAACAACAAACACCAGGCACTTCTAAAAGAAGGAGGAAGGGAGGGAGGGGGATAAGCGTTACACAACCACCCGCTGGGTACCATGCCCACTACCAGGAGGAAAGAGGGCCCACTGGAAGCCCAAGCTTCACTTGCATGCCATTTTCTTACGTAGCAAATCCTCCCATGTATCCCACAACGCTAAAGTAAATAAATAAATAAATAAGCACTTGTCTCTTAAAAAAAAAAGAAAAGAAAAGAACGTGCATTCTTCTGTGATTAAGTGCAGACTTTATATTAATAAATACCCAGGCAGGTCAAGGTGTTTGGTTTTGTAGCACAGTCTTCCATATTTTTCCTGATTTTCTGTCTACTTATTGTATCAGTTAATGAGAGAGAGAGAGAGAAATATTACAACTTTTTACTACGATTGTGGATTTGTCTATTTCTCCTTGCAATTTGTGGGTCATGTATATAATCATATAAAATTCTTATGTCCTCTCGATGAATTTAGCCCTTTCTTATTATAAAATGAATCACTTTTTTTTTTCATTTTTTCATTTTTATAATTTTTTATTTTAAAAATGTGGGGTAGCCGGGCTCGGTGGCTCAGCCTGTAATCCCGCGCCTTTGGGAGGCTGAGGTGAGTGGATGGTCTGAGCCCGCGGGTTTGAGACCTGCCTGGGCAGCGAGACCTCATCTCTACAATAAATCAAAAAGTCAGCCGGGCGTGGTAGCGCGCGCCTGTAATTCCGGCTACTTGGAAGGCTGAGGCGGAAGGATCGCGGGAGCCCAGCAAGTCGAGGCTGCAGTGGCCAGGAGTGGCCACTGCACTCCAGTCTGGGTGACAGAGTGAGACTCCAACTCAAAAAAAAAAAAAAATTTGGGGTACAATTCAGGGTTAGGTATACAAACATTGATTATGCCGGTATCCTTGTTGACCACTTTAACCTTACTAATACTCTTTGTTTTGAAATCTATTTTAATGTTAGACAGCCTGCTAGCTTTTTTCTTTAAGTTCAGTATCTAAAAGGGTCTTCTTCTATGCTTTCAGTTTTATATTAAAGTTCTTACATTTAAGTGGATTTCTTATGGACAGTATATACTTATTTGTGCTTTGTTACTCAAACTGAAGTTCTATACCTTCTAATTTGGTGTTTATCCCATTTACATTTAATGTGAATTTTCTCTTTTTTCCATCTGTACTTTATTCCCCCTTTCCTGTTTCTCTGTACTTAAATATTTTAATGATTTAATTGATCTTGGTGAGCTTTTGATAATTATTTGATGTGTTATCTTAGGAATGGTTTTAAAGTTTGTAGGATTCATATATATCTTTAACTTATCACAGGCTACCTTCAAGTTATATATTTGGAAGGATTCAATAAAACACATTTCTTCCCTACAAACCTTAGTTTTATTATTATATAATAATAGTCTTGTGCATATGTATGTCCTAAACTTCACAATACATTGTTATTACTTAATGGATTATCTCTTTTGTGATAACAGTCAGTTATCTCTTAGACAAATACAGAATACATTTCTCTGTGTTTATGCATGTCATTATCCTTCGCAGTACTTTTATTACCTTGTTGAGCTTCAGGCTTCTACCCGGTATCATTTGCTTTTTGCTTAAAAGAATTCTTAGCAATGTCTATGACACTGGTCTGTCGGTGGCAAATTCTTCCAACTTTTATATGCGTGTGTATATGTACATTCCATGATTCTTTTGGAAAGATATTTATCTGGGTAAAGATTTCTAGGTTTTCATGTGCTTATTTGCCATCTGTACATCCTCTCTGATGAAATGCCTCTTCATATCTTTTGCCCATTTTAAAACTGGATTTTTAAATTTCTTTATATACTATAGGTTTTTAACATATATATAGTCTGCAAATATGTCCTTTTCAGGATGTAGTTTGTCTTTTCAGCCTCTTACCAGAGTCTTTCACAGAGCCAAACTTTTTAACTTTAAGCCCAACGTACTATGCTTTTTTCTTTTATGAGCCATGTTTTTGGCACCATGTCTAAAAACTTTTTACCAAGCCTTAGGATTCAAAGGGTTTTTTGGTCCATGTTTTATTCTAAAAGTTGCATATTTTTATGCTTTACAGTTGGATGTATAGCCTATTTTGAGTTAATTTTTGTATAAAGTGCACGGCTTCTTTTTTTGTTGTTTATGGTCATACAGTCTCTCTCTGCATATGAGTTTAAAGGGTTTTCTTGGTAAATTCTTGGAGATATCCTAAATAGACTATGATATCACCTGCACATAAAGAGAGCTTTGTATCTTCCATTCAAATCCCTGAGTCTTTCCTTCTCTTTTTTGGCCTTATTTTTACTGTCTAGGACTTCCATTCTTAGGATGAATGCAGGTGGTGGATGCAGACATGTCTACCGTCTTTCCACGCTTCTGGGAAAACATTCAGCATTTTACCATTTAGTGTGATGTTTAGTGGAAAGTTTTTTTGTAGTTGTACTTTATTAAGTTGAGAATGTTTCCCATGGTTTTTATTTTTCTATTGTTTTATTTTTATCATCCTAGGTGTTGAATTGTGTTGTATGCATATGTGAATTGGGCTGGTCGTGCAGTTTTTTTTTAATTTTCAGCCTGTTAATATTGTGGTGTATTATCTGTTGATTTTTGAATACTGAGCCAGCCTTACGTTCCTGGAATAAACTCTACTTGGTTATGGTGTGTAATTATGACTATATGTTGCTGAATTATATATGCCATTTAAAAATAATTTTTGCATCCATATTCACTAATAATATTGGTCTATAGTTTTCTTTTTGGTATTGTCTTTGTCTTGTTTGGTATCAGGACAATATAGCCTCATCAACGAATTGAAAAGTATTCTCTCCTCTTATATTTTTTGGAAGAGTTTGTATATAATTGGTATTATTTGTGTAGAATTATTCCCAGTAAAACCATATGAACCTGGAGATTTCTTTTTCAGTGTACTTTAAATTACAAATTCAATTTTCTTAAAGTAAGGGAACAATTCAAAATCTCTACTTCATATTGGGTGAGTTGTGATAGTTTGTATTTTTTGAGGAATTTATTCATTTTGTCTACATTGTATGTTTATGTGTGTAGAGTTATTCCCAGTATTTTTTTGACTATACCCTTGATGGTTGCAGTGTCCGTCATATCCTTTATGTCATCCCTGATATTGGTAATTTGATAGTTTGTGTTCTCTCTCTCCCCATTCCTCTCCCTCTTTGTCCCTGACATGTTAGGAATTTTTCAATTTTATTTTTTCCAAAGTATTCACCTTTTGTATAATTGATTTTTTTTGTTGTTTTTTTTCTGTTTGCATTTTTAAATTTTCCTTTTATTCTTGAAGGAAATTTCAGGAACTCAAAAGAATTCTCAGCTGACCATTCTTTTCTTTGAGCACTTGAAAAAACTGTTGTGCCACTTCTGGTCTCCATGTTTTCTGATGAGAAACCATTCAATTTTTTTCTCTCTTGCTAGTTAAACTGTGTGTGTGGGGGGGGGGTTTCCAAAACGTGATCGGATGTCCTTTGTCATAGATTTCCTTGGGTTATCTTGTTTGGATTGCACTCATCTTTTTGAACACGTAGCTTAATGTCTTTTGTCATATTTGGAAAATTTCTAGACATTATTTCCTTGAATATTTTTAACTCATATACTCTCTGTTTCTTTTGTAACACTGGTGATACAAATATTAGATATTTTTGTTATAATCCTCCAGGTCTCTGAGACTTTTTCATTCATTTTAGTCTTTCTCTTTTTCAGATTGTAATTTTAATTTTTCTGTCTCAATTTCACTGACTTCTGTGTCATTTTCATTCAGCTGTTGAACGTACCCAATGAGTTTTTTATGCCTATCATATTTTTTAAATAATAAAATTCTCATTTTATTCTCCTTTGTATCTTTCTCAAGCACATTCATAATTTCTTTCAAAAAAACATTTTATGATGTCAGCTTAGAATCTTTTTCAGACAATTCCAACATCTGTGTCATCTTGGTGTTTTCGTCTATTGTCTTTTCTCACGCAAGTTGACATTTTCCTAGGTCTTGAAATGACTAGTGATTTCAGTTATATCCTGTATATTTTGGGGCATTATGACATGCATCTTATATAGCTTTTCTTCTGAAACAAGGCGTATCTGATCCAGAACCGGTGAGGGAGAGGGGACACTAACCAGGTCTTGCCAGGTGGGGATACGATCCGGGGTTGTTTGCTATGCCTGCATTGAAATCTCGATAGTGAAAGGGCCACTTCATTGGTGCTGGGCAGGGGTGAGTGTTCCGATGACACCAGGCCTCTGCCAGCGCCACAGTCACCAGGGGGCGAAGGACACTTTGCTGCTGTTTGTCGTGGGGCAGGCTCTGGCACCTCGTGGGGTGGTGGGTCTTACCGGTGTCACAGACAGATCACAGCCCCAGTTGCCTACCCTGCCCTTTCAGACACACCCCAGTGGGTTGGGGCTTTCCGTTTGTGCCGATGGGCATTTTCCAGGAGCTTCTTCAGCACCAGCCTGGAACAGATGAGGCAGAAAGCATGCCCAGGAAACACACTCCACGTCGTCCCTTGTTCCCGAGGCTACCATCAGTCTTCTCCTTCTCTCCACTTTCCGAATCTTCTGATGTTTGCTGTATCTTGAATGCCGAGCACTTGCAGCTGTGCTCAGAAGTAGGGATGGGAAGACATGTGTCAAGTCCATCTGTCCTAGAGCCAAAAACTCTGAGTCAGTTTCAATTATTGGTGTTCCTTCTTATTATTGAGTATAATTTTCTGTTTCTTTGCATGTCTGGTAATTTTTCATTGGATACCAAGAATTGTAAATTTTGACATTTTGAATGTCTAGAGATATTCTTGAGCAGTGCTTTCTTGGACAGAGTTAAATGGTAACAGTCTGAACATTTCACAGTTTATTTTTACGTTTCGTTAGGTGGCACCCAAAGAGTGTTTAGTCGAAAGCTAAATTTCCCTGTTAGTGGGGCATGAACTGTCCTCGGACTCCATCGATGCTCCACTTATGCTGGGTTCTCTGTTCCGACTTTTGAGAATCGCCACGACCTTGACATTCCAGAGCCTCCTCCCTCAGTCTTTCCAGATGATTCTTTCTCGGGTCCTGGTCAGCTTCTTCACAGGCAAGCTCTCCGATCAATACTTGACTGAATACTTGGAAGTGCCCTCTGAAGATCTCCAGACTTGAGCTCTGGCCTCTCCGATACTCTGCCCTGCAGACTCAGCCTGCCTTTCCTTCTCTGGACGTTTAGCTCTGTCTAATCAACTCAAGGACACCCCCAGCTTCTGCTCCAGCACCCCTTCCTTCATCTGTGGCCTGAGCTCTGTCACAGGCAGTAATCTGGGACAACCTTAGGGCTCACCTTGTCAGTGTGTTTTCCTTCTCACTTCTCAGGGATTGCTTTGTTGGTCATCGTCTGAGAGTAACTATGCCATAGAGTGTGTCTGCATTTTGTTTTCAGTTGTTTCAAGGAGTAGGATAAACCTGATCCCTGTTATTCCACCTTGACAGAAAACAAAAGTCTCAGAGCAGGACGTGTTACCTGGGTTACAAGAGTCCACTTAAATATCGTGCTCTAAAGTGAGGTGGCCGGCCTCAGAAGCGAAGCAGCATTCCCAGGAAAGTCACAGGCCCAGCCTTGGGAGTCGCCTGTCCCACGGCTCTTCCCCACCTGTGTCTCCGCTGGAGTGTGCACAGTTCTTGGGCGGGCACCTGGGAAGGTGGCCGTTCTCAAGACCGGGTTGTTGACTTTCTGCCTGTGCAAAGATAGGATGGAAAAAAGGATCTCGGTGTATGTGTCAAGTTGAGGGATTTTTCTCCCCCGGAGAATCGTACCACATGGGGCTCTCAAACACAGTTTGAAAAATTGGGCTTAGTTGGATCAGGTTTCAAAGGTCTCAATTTCCGGTGCGGGCATTCTGAGGGTGCCACAAGAGAGATAGCAGAGCTCAAACTCACAACTCCTGACTTTCCACCCGGAAAACAAATGGGGGAGAAAGAAAAGAAAAAGGTTCTTAGAGAAGTCATGAGGTGAGGAACAGGAAAACGAAGACAGATTTAGTCACTCACGTATTCATCATCCATGTGTCCATTCACCTATTGATGGACTATCTACAATGGGCAAGGACTGTCCTCTCCTGTCGTGGCTCCAGCCTTCTCTACTCTGTGGTCACCGGATGCCACCTGCCCAGCGGCCCCACCTTTCATAGGCAGTGGCCCCTTGTGGTCTATGCACTGCCTTGCAACTCCACTGCCTTTCTTAGCATCTGGCCTCACATGGGTCTGCTCGTCCTAAGACTTGGGAGCACAAAGGGGCTTTTCTGTAAATGCAGCATGTGGGAGGTCAACTGGGGACGGCCCTGACCAGGAAAGCACATTTCCTCTGAGACTTGGAAGCTACCTTGGGATAAGGGTGTTCTTTTCTAAAGAAAGCTGACTTGACTTACGCCACAGTCTGAAGATGTTTGAGTCCTCCCACAATTTAAAGTTTAAAACTCAGCTCCCAATGTGATGGCATTAGGAGATGGGGTCTTGGGAGGTAATTAGGCCATGAGGGCAGAGGCCTCATGCATGGGATTGGAGCCCCTTACAGAAGGGACCCCGGTGAGTTCCCTGGCCCTCTTCCTTTCCTGCGAGGATGCGAGGAGATCTCGGCAGTCTGAAACCAGAAAAATGTCCCTCACCAGAACCTGCCCCTACTGACACCCCGATCTTGAATTTCTAGCCCTCAGAACTGTGAGGAATACATTTCCATTGCTTATAAGTCTGTGGCATTTTGTGTCATAGAAGCCTGGACTGACCAAGACACTTATTTTTCAGATTCCTGTTTGTTCAACTTCTTGGTTGGGTGAGGAGGGGATAAGTATCTTGGTTCTCAAGACTCAATTTCTTCTGTAAAGAGCAACATTCGTAAATCCTAGTCAGAGGATCATTGTGAAAATTAAAGAAGCCAATCCGTCTAAAATTCTGGGGACAAAATGGAAGCAGACAGTTCAGTTGCATTTTAACAGCACAGAAAATTCTTATGAAGACACCATTCTACATTTTCCTCAAGGAGGAAGTTTTCTACACATATGAGATTTCACTGGCAACAGAAGGTAGTAAGGAGACCACAGGAAACCTCCAATTTCTGGAAAGAATTGGGAGCTGCCGCAAAGCACCGTTTAGAGAACGCAGCCAAGACATCTCCAACTTTCTGACAAACTCTAAATCCTGGAGTAAAAAGAAGAAAAATTGAAGTTGCCATCTAGCCCAAACCAGCCATGTCTCTACACTGCTAGATTACTCACACAGAAGTGAAAGTCATTGCCAGGCTCCTAGCTGCCCATCTGCAACATCTCTGAGTCTGGCCTTGTGAAAGTTTCTGAACAGAGGCCATCATTTCTATCCTTTTCCACGGAGAGAATGCCCAGTCTCACCAACACTGCTGCTTTAGACATGAGATCTAAGTATGAGGGCCTCACCTATGCCTCAATCACCGTTTTAATGCAATGGCCTGAAAAACTAGAGACAGGGCAAGCAGACAGCAGACACTCTTGCTGTTGTCCTGCCTGCCGTGCCCTTTACGGCATATGTTTTCTTTAATAAATATACCTTTCTTAATTAAAGAAAAGAAAAGAAATATCAGAAAATGTAAAAACCTGGCCATATTTCATTGGTAAAGAAAAGTAATCCAGCTAAGACTTCCAACACTATGTAGAACAGGAAGGGTGATAGTGGACAGCCTTGTCTTGTCCCCATTTTCAGGAAAAGTGCTTCCAATTTCTGTACATTGAGCAATATGTTGGCTGTGGGTTTATCATAGATGGCTCTTACTATTTTGAGGTACGCTTCCTCTATACTTAGGTGTTCATAGGTTTTTGTCAAGAAGGGATGCTGAATTTTATCAAAAGACTTTTCTGCATCTAATGATATAATCATGTAGTTCTTGTGTTTACATCTGCTGATGTGTTGAATGACATTTATGTCTTGTGGATGTTGAACCAGCCCTGCATCCTGAGGATGAAGCCTACTTGGTCATGGTGGATAACTTTTGAGATGTGTTGTTGGATCTGATTTACAAGAATCTTGTTGAGAATTTTTGCATCTATGTTCTTCAGGGATATTGACCTGTAGTTCTCTTTCTCTATAGGGTCTTCGTCTGGTTTAGGAATCAGTGTGATGTTAGTTTCATACAATGATTTGAGGAGAGTTCTGTCTTTCTTGATTGCTTGAAATACCTTCAGTAGGATTGGTATCAGCTCCTCCTTGAATGTTTTGTATAATTCTGCTGGAAAGCTGTCTTGTCCAGGGCTTTTTTTTTTTTGGTAGTTTTCTTATGGCAAAGTCAATTTCCTCAGCAACAGAAACAAAGCAAGCAGTATAACACTCCCAGACTTTAAACTTTATTATAAGGCTACAATAATCAAAACAGCCTGGTATTGGTACAAGAGCAGGCATATAGACCATGGAACAGGATAGAGATTCTGAAAGCAAAACCTCAATTTCTCAACCAACTCATCTTCAACAAAGATTTCACCACCAACCACTGGAGACAGTAGAATCTATTCAGTAAATGATGCTGGGAAAACTGGCTGACCACATGCAGCAGATTAAAACAAGACCCCTTACCTATCATCATACACAAAAGTCAACTCTAACGGATTGAAGACCTACACATAAAACCTCAAACTGTAAGACTCTTAGAAAATGCAGGAGACACCCTTATGGAAATTGGAATAGGCAACCAATTCCTGATCAAAACCCCAAATGCCCTTGCCATAAGAGATAAGATAGACAAGTGGGACCTCATCAAGCGGGAAAGCTTCTGCAAAGCAAAAGCATTGCATCAAGAGGGCGGGGAGAAAGCCCACAGAAAGAGAACAAATATTTGCCAACTGTGTATCTGACAAAGGCCGAACATCTAGGATCGACAAGGAACTCAAGCATGCCCAAAGGAAAGAAAACAAACAGCCCCACTGACAAGCAGGCAAAAGAAATGAATAGACACTTCTCAAAAGAAGACATATGAACAGCCACCAGACACATGAAAAAAAATCCTCAACCTTATTAATCATCAGGGAAATGCAAATCAAAACCACATTGAGATACCACCTAACTTCAGTAAAAATGGCTATCATTAATAAAACAAAAAAAATAACAGATGCTGGTGAAGGTGCAGAGAAAAGGGAACACTTCTACACTGTTGGTGGGAGTACAAACTAGTTCAACTTCTATGGAAAACAGTATGACAATTTCTAAAAGAACTGGAAATTGACCTTCCATACAAAAACATGACCGGGGAACTCAAATCATTCTACAAAAAAAAAAGTATCTGTACACGCGCGTTTATTGCAGTACAAGCCGCAGTAGCAAAAAGGTGGAACTAAATGTGCTGTCCAACAAGAATAGACTGAAATTCTTAAATGTGGTACTTATACACCATGAACTATTATGTAGTCATAGAGAGGGAGAAAATTACGGACTTTGTAGCACGTTGGATGTATTTAGACTCTATCATACTCAGTGATGGATTACAGAAACAAAGAACTGAGTACGACATGTTCTCGCTCATACGCGGACCCTGAACACGTGCCATACTACCAGAAAGGCGTTGGCAGTAGCAGGACATGTCAGGGAAGCAAGGGGAACACCACACCAGCCAGGGTGCCTGATCCCGCTCCAGCCAAAGGGAGGTCCGATGGGAGGCCCAAATGTGCCCCTATACAGAGGCCACTTCCGCACCCAGTTGTGACTTGCACCCCCCACGTTTAAAATGAGCAGATAAAGAAATACGTTTACAAAAGCAAAGGAATCGGCACACGTTGGTCTCTGGCGTTTTAGTTACTTCTAGCCATGCGGGAACTTCCCTTCAGTGGAACTCCTCTCCCGGCCTGAAACACCATGTGTTTGCTTCTGTCGCGTGGTGTGAATTTCCTCCCCCAGGAGGGGGGCCCCTGCCCTGGAAGTGGGGCGGCAGGGAAGGAGGTGCCCCGGGGCCCTCCACGCGTCTCGCCTCCTGAGCTCCCACTCCAGACGGAATTCCAGGACCGCCCAGGCACTAGCCCTCCGCGGCTGGCGGCCTTCCGTCAGCTCCTTCTCGCCAGCGTTGGCCACGCACCGGGACACAGCGCGTCCTAATAGAGAGCCCCACACTCTGGTTCCAGCACAGGAGACTGAAACACAAATTCACGCCTAATCCTGGTTACACAAGGGAACCTCTCAAGTCTCCATTTCCTTATCTATGAAAAGGAGACAGTAGGGCCCACGATGAAGGGGAGTTTTGAGGACTGAAGGAGACGAGGTGCGCTGGGCGGCTGCAGTGCCCTGCGGGGATGATCTCCCAGGGCTCCCTCCTCCGGACAAACTGTTGGCCGCCTGACCCCAACAGCTGGCAGCAGCTGCCCCTCTGCTCTGCCGTGGAAGATGCTGTGGCTGCGGCTGCCCGTCTGTGTGGCCCAGGGGAGCCGAGGAGAGGGTGCATCTGCCACACCCTTGCCCTCCCTGCCTGGCACCAGCTCCTCCCCGAGGGCAGAGACCACAGTGCCTTGAACTTTGTCCCCTAGCCCCTGAGGCACTGCAGCCATCTGGGCCGGACCAGTGCGCAAAGGACAGGCCCCGCGACCGAGTCAGATAATGCACAGGCAATGGGCGGACCGGCAGGTGGGCAGGTGGTGGGGAATAAATTCTCATGCATGTTGTCGCTTCCTGCTGCCGGCCTCTGCCTCTGCCACCTGCCTTTGGCCTTTTTCTTTCTTTTAGCACACTGTATTCTTGTTCCCGGGAGGCCATGCTGTCATGACCCGGACTCTTCAGAGCAGACGCTCCACTGGCAACCCTGGGCTGTGTCTGCCCCAGTGTCACTGGCTCAGAGTCTTGTTTCTGGGACCAAAGGAGACTTCTCAGAGCTGACACACTGCCACAGTGAGCCCAACACAGACACTGGCAAGTAGAGCCACCTTTTCCTTTGTCGTACCCAGCTCTGTGGAGCTCGGTCACCCTAACGGCCTGAATGGGGAGAGAAATGACCAAGTACGTCATTGTCAGCGCTCTCCCAAGCCTGGATGGCCCTGAAGGAGAACTCACCCCAGTGGCTCCCAACCCCTGATCTCTCCAGGCTGGTGGTTGGGAGATCCACTCGGAAGTGTGTGAAAAGCAAGGCCTCTTTGGCACCAACTCAGAAGAGTCTGATTCTTGGGATCCCTGTATTTCACAAGCTCCCAGTTGATTCGAACGCGTGTCCAGGTTTGGGTCTCTCTGCCAGAGCTGAAACTCCAGTTCCAGGGGGAAGAAGCTTCCTGTCTGCCCAAGATGGCCTGGTCAGACGTCCGTAGCAAATCCTTAGGGAAGGCACAGAGGGGCAGGCAGGATTCCTGGGCTCGGCATAGTCTAGTTCGCACCTGCCAGCAGCTGGGACATCCCCCACGGGCTTGTCCCCAAGAGGGCATGAGCCTGGCTGCCTGGCTGTGCTGCTCTCTGGCCTTCCCCTGCAGCCTCCACCAGTGCGAGGCAGGAGTGAGTGCCTGACCAGGGATTCCGCATCCGAAGGTCCAGGCTCTGCCACGCTGGGAGCCAGGCCCCTGCCGCTTCCTTGAGTGAGGCTATTTCCCTCTGGATGCCGTTCCTTCCTCGGGGACCTGCGGTCTCTTCTGCCAGTGCCCATCTCAGAGACCCACGGAGATGCAGCTACAGGAAGGATTTCTTACCAGCCCTGGGGCAGCAGCCATGATAAATCACCTCTTCTCCCGTCACAGTTCAATCTGAGAACTGTTCCCGGCACTGGCATTTTTACAGCCCTTTGGTGAAATAGATGGTTCCAGAGGCCACTTGGTGTGTGCAGCACGCCTGGTGCCCTCAAGGAGGCGCAGAAGGACCTAGGCAAGGGCCAGCAGGCGCCAGAGAGACAACGGTCATGAACTCCAAGAAGCGGCAAGACTCAGGGCGGGGGCCCGAGACTGAGCACCATCCACAGACACTTGCAAAGCAGCAGCGTAGGCACCCATGTGGATGGACAGCTGTTGTCTGCATAGAGGAAGTAGGAGCAGGGGTGTGGGCATCGTGTGACCCTCGCGGGTGAAGCCTTCTTGTTGAGATCCACTGTCGATCCCTGGAGGTGGCAAAAGGATACTGGGGACGTGGAGGTCACAGTCTGGAACAAGATGTTCAGGCCCATCCTGGCAGGGTGGCTGGAGCCTGTCCAGCAGGTGTGGCCCTGCAGGAATCCTTAGAGGCCAGTGCAGCAAGGCTTGGGAAAGGACAGGTCTACGGGTCAGCAGGTGGCACAAGGGGAACCGGGGAAGAGGCTGTCCTGGGGATGGGTTGGCTGGGCAGGCCTCTCAGGCCAGGAGGGACTTGAGACCTGAGGCTGAGCCCGGAGCCGGGGCAGCAGTCGGCCTGGAAACAGAGTGAAGCATCTCAGCACAGAACCGAGAGTGAAGCCTTTCCTGGTCGGCTTGGAGTCAGCATATCACATCTGTATCCATACGTCCGCTTTTGGCTGATGTCTGTCAGCCATTCTTGTATCATACGCGGTTGGGTCTTGCTTTTAAACACCCAACCTGACTATTTCTGCCTTTCTCTCGGGGCCTCAGTCACCCCATTCGACGTCCCGCTGCTGTGCGGAGCCTTCCTTGGCGTGCCGACGTCGGTCTCGCGTCTGTCTCGTCTGTTTCTGGGGGTGGCCATTCCCCAAGCCCTCTTTTCCTGCTGTCTTTCGGGTTGGGGATTTTTACTATGATTCCATAGTGTCTCATGAGCTGAGACTCCTTGTCGTGGCTGCTTTGGGGATTGCAGTGTCAATCTTAAGTTACCCAAGTCTACCCTCAAGTGATATTGTGACACTTCCAGTGTTGTCGTGAGTAATGTACTTCCATTTCTCCCACTGGACTTTGTGTTGTTTTGACGATGTATTTTACACGTGTTCTTAGCCACACATGCGTCATTATTATTTTTATTTAAATGATCAGTTATCATTTTTACAAGTTTAAAGCACAAGAAAAGAACCCCAGCCATTTCCCACGCCGTTGCCGCTTCTGTGCTCCTGAGGCCTTCCGTCGGTCGGCCCGGGCCACCGTCTGGCGTCTGACAGGGCTTTCCTGGACATTTCTTGCAGGCTATCTGCTTATGACAGGTTCTCTTCAGTTTCGCATTTCTGAGGAAATCTTTATTTCGCCTTAGTTTTTGAAAGACACTTGTGCTGATACGTAGTTTTTTAAACACATCGCTTTCCTGGCTTCTAGATTGTATGACTTCTTTTTTTTTCTGAGTTGGAGTCTCACTCCGTTGCCCGGGTTGGGGTGCAGTGGCATACCATGCCCCCCCCCCCCAGTGGATTGTGTTGCTTCTGATGAGAAATCTGCTCTTTTTCTTGTCTTAGCCTATCTGCGCTGCTCTATTGAAATACCTGAGCCTGGGTAGTTTATACAACACAGAAATGTATTTCTCACCATTCTGGAGGTGGGGAAGTTCCAGATCAAGTCTCCAGACTGGGGAGGGCTGCTCTCTGCTTCCAAGAAGGCGCCGTGTTGCCCTATCCTCGCATGGAGGAAGACAGGAGGGCAACGTGGCCAAGCTCATTCCCCCGAGCCCTCTTCCAAAGCACCAGTCTGTTCCCCTTCCCGGAAGGCCCTGCTCTTGATACCATCAAAATGGTGATTGGGCTTCACTTGAATTTTGGAGAGGATGTCTTCAAACTAAGGCATTCCCCCACCGCCTCCCCCCATACTTGGTGTCCTTTTCGACCCCTCTGGTTGCTTCGAAGATTTTTTTCATCACGGGTTATGAGCAATCTAACTGTGATGTGCCCTCTAGTTTCACTCATTTCTTTTTCATGTATTTGAGGCTTATGGAGCTCCCTAGATCTGTGGGTTTCCATATTTTATCAAATTTGACAAAATCTCAGCCATCCTTCCCTGAAATACGTTTCTTCCTCCCTTCTTCCATCACACACGCTATCTTATTCAGGGACTCGAAGCGCATGCGGATTGGGTTGCTTGAAGTCATCCCTCAGTTCACCGATACCTCTTTGATTTCTTAACTTCTTTCTTTTTGTGTTTCATCTCACAGAATTCCAAGTACTATTTCCTCAAGTTCAACACTCTTTTTTCCCAGTCAATGTTGTTAATCTCATCTATTATTTTTTAATCTCAAGCATTGTAATTTGAACTGTAGAAACTCAATTTGGATATCTGTAATATCTTTCATGCCTCTACTTAACCATTTTGACGTATACAACATAGTTACAATAACTGTTTAGTAAACTTGTTTGCTAATTCTAATATTCGGGTTAGTTGGGAGTCAATTTTGGTTTCTTGAAATTTGTCTCTCCTAAGAATTTGTATTTTCTTGATTGTATACTGTGTGATTTTGTATTTTATGTAAAGGCATTATAAACTTGGCGTACTATTGTTGTATGTATATTCCTGAGATTTGTTTCTTTGTTCTCCTGTGTGTGTGTGTGTGTGTGTGTTAAGTTACTGACAATGGTTTGATCCTTTCTGGTTTGCTTTTAAAGTTCGTTAGGCAGGGATGGAGGAACGGGACGGTGTGCTGTCTAGGGCTAAGTGTTCTTCACTCAGACACCACCTTTCTGAACGCTCTATCCAACGCCCGTGAATCACGCACGAACTTTCTGGTCTGGCTGACTGGCGGGAACAGGCACTGTTTCACTGTTCTTGCGTAATCTTTCGCATACGTATCGGAATCCTCGCTGGCCACGTAACCAAGCTGAACCTCTACAGACACGGCTCTCTCTGGTGCAGCCTTCCCCTGGGTGTTCTGGCCCACGGCCTTCTGCCGTCTTGGCCTCCTTGGACTCACAGTGCTGTCTCCTCAACCAAGGAGCCCTTCGTGCCCTGCCTCAGTTCCCCTTCTCGCCCAGCGCCCGGAAACCCCCTGAAGGCAGGGAGCTGGGGCCGTCACTGGGCTCCCCTCGCCTATTTTCCATGCACCAGGGATCTCCGACTTCATTTGCTGAGCGTCTTGTGTGGGAAACACTGTGACATCGTATATTTGGCCCATTCACTGTTGTTTCTGATGGGTGGATAAATCTGGCTCCCATGACTCTACCTTGGCTGGAAGTAGAAATCCCAAAGCGACGCTTCCACATTGTAATTCTTGCTATGTTTATGTGACACTATAACACTTCAGCTAAACTCACTAAAGTTTATGTTCTGTATCCAAAGAGCAGCAGAAACAGGCATTTGCTCAGCATCGACCACGTGACAGGCACTGGAGCATTGTTTCTGATTCTTGTAGACGAACCTGTGATACAAACACTGTTATCCTCACTTTGTGATGAAAAAACTGGGGCTGAGCAAGGTTAAGCAATGTGTCGGTAGCGAGAGGTAAGTGGTGGTTCACCCGGATCACTGTGTATTTGAAACAAGATTTCCTTTCATATACCGAAGTGCTTGAGTTGTGAGAAAATCCCTTTCTGGACCTCTGTGCCCTGTGACACAGCACATCAGCTTTAAATCAAACTGCTGGCAGTCTCCAAGGGTCCCCTAGGAGAAGGTACCCCGGACCCTTCAGAAAGCCTTGACTCTGGTGCAGCCTGGAAAACTCTCCCAGCCAGCCTGGGGCCACAGCAGGGCACAGAGGCAGGTGCTTGTCCGTAGGCATCGGTTGCTCAGAGGCTGCCTCGACGCAGCTGCTAGAGGACTGGCCTCCATGGACACTTGGTGGGCTTGTCTCTCCAGGCGAAGGGCAGCTGTCCACTGCAGCCTGGGCACCTCCATGCCGTGAACTGAGCCAATGAGGAGAGCCCTTCGGCTGCGGGCAAGTGAAGGGGCACCCGAACCTGACGGGCCTCTGGGACAGCTGTGATCAGGAAAGTGGCTCACCCTCACGTCACCTTTCCTGTGACTTGATGTTCGGCAAGAGAATAGACAGAATCCTCCCAGGACACAGACAGGTGTCTGCTTCCCACACTCCAAGGTGAGGAAACGGAGGCGGACGCAGTAAGGTGTGCAAAAGGAGGCTCCGGTGACGTGCTGGGCCTGCATTTCCTCCTCCCCCTCACCATCGGCCTCAGCACCAGCAGCTGCAGAAGCATATTCACCGGCCCCTCCTGGAGTGGGACATGGCGGTAGAGTCCTCGGCTGGGAGCGCCGGGTCGATCCAAAAACAGAAACGTGGGGCTCTCCTGTCACCAGGGCTCCTCCAGCTGCTTCTGTGGAGAGCCAGCCATTCTGACTTCGTTGTTTGCCGTTCAGCGAAGGAGCCTGGTTTTCTGGCTTGTGTGGAATCGAGGTTTTCACAGGGACAAGAGTCTGAGCAATGCCCTCTTTCCCCCCATCCCAGGAGTGGAGCATATTTCAGAGCCTCCCGGCCAGACCACAGCACCGACCAGCTCGAGCCCCTCCACCAGCAGGGACAGGGAGTGCCCCTTCTGGCCTCACCTCCTGGGGAGAAAACCTGCCTCCCGCGACTGCGGCCCACTTGTCCCGCTTCTGTCTCGTGGGATCCCAAAGCTCATCTTGCTTCCCGTCTCCCACACACGACAACCCCGGAGACATTACGGGAGCTGCTCAACAGCCGTTTGTCCGTGCCGGCCACTGGCCAGGTGCTTTGCTGGGAGCAGGAGGAGCAGGGCTTTCCTTACTCAGGGACTTCTGAGCTTTCTGTTGACCCACGAGGCTGGCCTTCCAGGGTCCACGTCATGCCCCCTCGGCCCTCGCTGAGCCCCGCACAGCTGCGGTGAATGCCCATGGGAGTGCACGCTCGCCCCCGCCCCACACCCCCACGCTTTCTTGTTGGGGTCTGCCCCAGACCAGCGCTCTGATGTGGGCGGGCCCAGGTCCAGAGGGGGGAGTTCCACCAGTGCCAAGCTCTCCCACCCCTGCCTCCTGGGGTATTTTCGTGTCTCTCGTGGGTTCCCGAAGGGGCATCCCAGGAACCCTCACCAGCTGCCCCCGCAACAGACCTTTGTGTCCGCTGTCCTCCCCCTCCTGCGCCTCAGTTTCTTTCTCCTCGCTCCTGATCCTTGGGGTCACCTCCCCGACACACTGCTTCCACCCTGGTGCTTGTCTGCGAGCACGTTACTGAGAGCATCTCACGGCCAGTATTGTTGTCATGTCTTTCGCCCTTATTTTGTGTCCCATGGGACTTTACGCATTGCTACTTTGCACACGCTCATTGCAGAACAACACTTATCCACCGTGCGACCCTAGGGAATCGAGCCTCCGTGTCCTTGCCTGAAAAACGGAGGCCGGGGAAACCATGGGGCAGGGGGTGACGGGCTCAGCACGTGTCACAGGAACCTGAGGTGCCAGCCAGCGCCTGGCGACCACCAGCGACTTTCACCCTCTTCCCCTTCCTTCTTCTTTTCATCCCTGAGACCGGGAGCATGTCCGAATGTCACGATGTAGCCAAGAGCATCCCTCAGCAAAATGTCTAATTGTAGTGACTATGCTATCGTTTTCAGAAGCCAGAGGAGGGGAGGTGGGACGGGAAAACACAGAGACAACCAAGGGTACTTGGAGCCAGGGCTGTGTGTCAAGAGGCCTTTCTCTGAGGGGCTCACAGCCTCACCAGCTATTTCAGGTTGCCATCAGAACACGGCTGCTGTCGTCTGTTCGGCAACAGTAAATTTTTAAACATGGAAAATCTCACAACAGCCAGGAAGGCGACAGTCTCTGCACTTATAAGCCAGCATGCTGAGGCTCAGAGAGGGGCATTCCCTTGGTGAAGGCAGCACCGTGTCTTGCTCTACTGGCTCCCAGCACCCCTCTCTCCCACCTGCAGGGTGGTCTCTTGGAAAACTGCGCCCGCACAGAGGGAACGGGAAGGCCCCCAGAAGCTTCTGCAGCCCTCGAAGTCACAGGGGCTTTCCCAGAAATTACCCATGATTCCTAGGTGAGAAAGTGATGATTGCACATTCATTTTTTGGTGTCTCCTTTGACGTTCACGTTTTGGGGACCCTTATACTGTGCTGTTTTTGTTTTTCTTCCCTTGGAAATTATAAATGAATGGGACTGAGTTTAAATGACACCATGGGAAGATAATGGAGGAGACCATCAGATGGCAGAAGGGAACGGTTCCCGTGACACAGGCTGACGGCACAAACAGCGGTCGGGATCCATGCGCTGCTGAGGGTTTGAGGAGCTGGACTGGATGTCCCAGCAGGAGCCTGGCTTTCTCAGTGCCCTTTCCTGTTCCTTTCACTTTTATGAAAGACACAAACGCGCACACACGTTTCCAAATATCCAGTCCTGTCTGGCTAAAAACGAAGCTGGAATCAAGCTTGTGGAAATACTTGCTGGCTGCAGAGCATGGGAAGGCCGAGGACAAGTCGTGGTGGCCACTCTCCATCTCTCTGGCCTCCACCTGCCCGGCCCAGCCTAGCTGTGACTCCCAGGGCCTCAGCACCGCACCTGCAGGCCTCGCCACCCCTGCGCTTAAACTCTGCCGGCCTCTCCTGATGTTACTCGTGGTCCTGCAAGCTGTTTACGTTTGCTGAGACTCAGTCAACTCATAATTGGCGCAAAGAGAAAAACCGGTCAGTGTGTGTTATTCTCAGGGATTTGTGCTGCGAGTCAGGGAAGCATCCACTCGAGCTGGCTTCGGCCACAAGGAACTCGTCTTCCTCTGACTGGACAGGTCCCGACACTGCGGCCCAGTCAGGCTCTGCTCTGCAGTTCTTCCACTCTGTATGTCCGTTGCTTCCTCATGCAGGCTCCGTTGGGCTTCCCATAATCCGGAAGCAGAGGGCAGGCTTCTGACTCCCCCTACCACATCAGACCAGGCTGTGGCTTCATGTTGATGGGACCCGTGGAGCCAGGCCTGGGCATGGAAAACGCCACATGCCAACTGGCCTGGACACTGAGCCAGCCATGTGGCAAGGGGGTCTGACTGCCCTGGGCGGCTGGCGCCAGCCAGACCTTCCCTGGCACCTCCCTGGATTTCTCCAACGCTGGCCTCCACACAGGAGTGTGCTCCCCAGGGAGCCGCTGGAGCTGCCGAGAAGGCAAGGCGGGACAGTGCCAGTGACAAGCGACAGATGAGATGCCCCCAGTCCAGTAACTCAAAAGCACTGCTTACAGATATTTCATATGAAAGTTACTGCTACCGATGAAATGTCTGTGCTCCCCTCACCCTAAAATGTCTATGTGGAAATTCAAACCCCAAGCAGGACGGTGTCTGGAGGTAGGGCCTTCGGGCGGTGATGCGGTTGGAGACCTTGTGATACAATTAGTGTCTTTATATGAAGAGACCGAGAGCTTGCTTTCTCTCTCTGTCCTCTGCCATGTGAGAATGCGGTGAGCAGGCAGCCTTCTGCAACCAGGTGAGCCCTCGCCAAACTCCAGATCTGCCAGCACCCTGATTTGGGACTTCCAGCCTCCTGACCTACAGGGAAAAGAAAAAAAGGTTGGTTGTGTAAGCCACCCTGTCTCTGGCGTTCTGCTATAGCAGCCCAACCTGACGAACAGTTATGGCGCAGGGGTACCTGAAGTGGTGCCCACTCCCTGAGGTGTCAGAAAGTCATAAGGACTCGCCTCAACATGCAGAGCGTGAGCAAAGGATGGCAAAGGGCAGAAGGCAGCCGAGAGGTGGGCAGAGGGGCGGTTAAGCGTGGTGGGCTGTTTACTCCTGCATTACATCCAGAACTTAGCACCGCATCGCACAACTGAGGAGGTGGTGGGACGAATGGCAGGGAAAGCTCGGGATGATGAGCTCAGCACTTGTCCCTGTGGTACTGAAACGGAATTATTTGCAAGGACCATCTCCCAGAGCACAGAAACGAGACATCCCTTGATCACAGCTGCATCCCCAGCTTAGAACACAACACTTGTCTCAGCCCATGATCAATAAGTGCTTGTCTATGGATGAAAGAATGAATGCACCAGAGAACCATGGCCAACATCCATTCATTGTCCTGCGTGGATGTGCCGAGGTGGAGAAGGAGGGACATGCGGGGGCAGCCTTATTAAACGTCTACTCTGGACGCAGTTGCATGGTGCCAATTCGCCCTTCTTTTCCTCTCTTTTTTTTTGAGTTGGAGTCTCACTCCGTCGCCGAGGCTGGAGTGCAGGGGCACGCTCATGGCTACCACAGCTTCTACCTGCTGGACTCAGGCTACCCTTCTGCTTCGGTCTTCCAAATAACTGGAACTACAGGTTCTTGCCACCACGCCCAGCTAATTTTTTGGTTTACTGTAGAGATGAGGTCTCGCCGAGTTGCCCAGGCTGGTCTTGAACCTACGGGCTCAGGCAAGTCACTCACCTCTGCCTCCCAGAGTGCTGGGATGACAGGCTGAGTCACCGAGCCTGGTCCCAATTCACCCTTCTAAGGAGATTCATGAGGGTGTCGCTGAGCTCATTTTATTAGTACAGGGACTGATGCTGTCACAGGCTGAATGGCTCCCCTGTGTCCCACTGTACAAACTGGAAGTAGAAATGGAAGCCAGGATCAAACCTGTGTCCCTCAGGTTCAAAAAATGAGATCTTTCCATTCCTACTGTATATTTCTGAGATGCACAGAGTAAAGAACAACAGCAAAAGCTGCTAGCGTGATTTTGGTCTGTTTAGAAGTGGTTTTTTTCATCGAAATTTTTATTGAGGTAATTATAGATTCACATGCATTTGCAAAATAATAAAAATACAGAGAGATTCTGTGTGTACTTTATCCAGTTTCTCTCAATGTAACATTTTGAAAACTTGGAGTGTAATATCACAACCAAGATATTGACATTGATTGATCTCATTCAGATTAACCCAGTTTTACCTATACTCGTGTGTGTGTGTGTGAGTGTGTACAGAGTGTATTTAGTCCTATACAATGTTATCACATGGGTAGATTCATGTGTCCACTGCCTGAGTCAACATACTAAACCGCTTCCTAACCAAACACTCCCTCCTGTGGCTCCTTTAAAACCACAATTCCAAGCCGGGCTCGGTGACTCAGCCTGTAATCCGCGCCTTTGGGAGGCTGAGGTGAGTGGATTGCCTGAGCCCGCGGGTTTGAGACCCGCCTGGGCAGCGAGACCTCATCTCTACAATAAATCAAAAAATCAGCCGGGCGTGGTAGCGCGCGCCTGTAATTCCGGCTACTTGGAAGGCTGAGGCAGAAGGATCGCCGGAGCCCAGCAGGTCGAGGCTGCGGTGGCTGGGAGCGGCCACTGCACTCCAGCCAGGGCGACTGAGTGAGACTCCGACTCCAAAAAATAAATAAATAGAAATAAAACCACAATTCCCTCTCTCCCCACCTCCACCGACCTGCCTACCTTGCCCCCATCACTGAGCCTTGGAAAGTACCAATCTGTTCCCCATTTCCATGGTTTTGCCATTTAAAAAATATTGTATAAATTGAACTACACAGTATGCAACCTATTGATATTGGCTTTTTTCCACTCACAGTCATTGCCTAAAGATGTATCTAGTCTATGGCGTGTATCAGCAGTTTCTGCCTTTTCGTTTCCAAGGACTATTCCATGATTTGTAGACACTGCCACTTGCTAAACATCCACACTCTGAAGGCTCTCTGGGCTGATTCTAGTGTTTGGCTGCCACAGATCAATCTCCTATCCACCTTCATGTGTAGGCTTTTATGGGAACCTAATTTTTCTGCCTGCCCTGCAATAAACCCAAGGGTGCCCCGGCTCACATGGCGATTACATGTTTTGTATTGCAAAAGCTGCCAAAGTGTTTTTCAGAGTGGCTTTGCTGGTTAACATCCCACCAGTGATGTTATAAGTGATCCGGTTTCTCTGCAGCCTCACCGGCAGTTGCTGTTGTCACTGTCCTTACTCTAGTTATTTTGATAGGTACCTAGCAGCCTCCCATTGGCTTTAATTTGCATTTCCCTCGTGACTAATTATGTTGATATCTTTTGGTGTGTTTATCTGATATCCGTGTATCCTCTTTTATGCAATGTCTGTTCATGTCTTTGGTCCACTTCCTGATGGACTCAGTTGTGTTTTCGCTGCCAGCTTGAAAAGATCTTCCAAATTCACCGCTATTGAGTTGATGACTGTAGCTCGCTCTGCTCTGTCGTCAACTTTAGTGTCAGGTGGAGTGACTCCGCCCACTCCATTCTTCTTCATCAAGCTTGCTTTGGCTGTTCTCGGGGCTTTGCCTTCCCATACCCATCTCAGAAAAGTTTCTCTAGGTGGATGGAGAAAGTTGCCAGAATTCTGACTAGAAATGCATTATACTTATGGACCAATTTGTGAGAAGTTGGCACCTTTAGTATGTGAACTATTCAAAGTATGACTATATTATGTCTTTACATTTATTTAGCTCTTTGATTTCTATCAAAATTTCATGACTTTCAGCATATAGATTATGTATGTCTTCTTAAGAATATGCCCCACGTTATATCCTTTTTTAGAGAAATTATAAACGACAGTGTTTATTTCATTTCAGTTTGTACATATTCATTGTTAGCACATATAAATGTGATGGATTTTTTTGTGCTGTTCTTGTGTATCATGAAATTTTATTGAACTCATTCTAAGAGTGCCTTTTTTTTTTAAAAAAAGATGTTTTGGGATTTCCTACATAGACAATCATATCACCTGTAAATCAGAAGAGTTGTGTATCTTCCTCTCCAATCTTTCTGAGGATTGTTAAAAAAGCTGTTACATTTAGCACACGGGTCCTGGCCTACTCTTGTGGGCTGTAATTCCAGTGACAGTTGAGTGGCCAGAGGGTTGGTGGTGCTATTCTTGTTTTATCGTCTTATCTGGCTTTAATGGGGACAGTTCTCACAGCTCCCTGAGAACTGTTATCTGGCTTTAATGGGGACAGTTCTCACAGCTCCCTGATGCTTCCACCAGTGGCAGCAGCTGAGGCTATTCCAGGCTTAGGGACTGGAGTTTCCTGACGGGCAAAGGCCTTGGTGGGATTCCCCTGCTGGTACCCGTGCTGGCCTGGGCCCTTCTGGACAAGGGAGGGGTTGTTCGAACTTAACTTTCTGTGTCTGGGTCCATCTGTAAGTTCCACCAGGCTGCCCTGGGCCTCCTAGTAAGGGAGGGAGTTTCGGGGTCTCTGGTCTGCAGATCTGTGGGGTAAGAGAAGCTTCTGGCTCTTGCTATGCCTGGTCCCTCCTGCCTGTTCTGCTTTTTTGCTCTGGTTTCCATGGGAGGCACGTCTGGGAGAGCTTGGGGTGCTGGAAGTGATGGCAGTCAGTAGACTTTTGAGACAGACTATTTATGGGACAGAAGGAGTAGAGCCATGACAAGTGTACACCTAAAATAAAAATCTTTTCAGACACACTCAAGTAAAGCAGCTATCAAACCCAGAGTGACAGCATGTCCAGAACTTTCCTTTACACCCCCTGGTGTGTGTGTGTGTGCAAGTGTGACTTGTGGGTGCGTATCTCATGTTCCTGACAAAATCAGGAAGGATCTGAGGGCACCACAGGTTCCACACCCACGGTGAAATGCAGCTCTGAGGTTTGACTTCCTCTTTGTCCTTTCAGAAAAAAGTGGGCATGGACGACACCCACCATGCTTTCCCCCAGTGGGTGGCCGTTTCTCATTATTCCTAGTCGGATCACCAGCTCCTGCAGTGCAACTCAAGTCCACGGAAAATGCTGTGAACGACTATATGGAAAAGCCCAGCTGACAGACAATGTTGTGAGAATTCACGACAGCAAGGGAGGCAGAAGGTCCACTGATCACAGCCTGTGGCTGAGGTGGCTCCTGGAGGTGTGGGGGTAAGAGAGACAGGCCACCTGGACACTGGGCAGACTTCCTGGAGGAGGTGGTCTGGAAAGGGTGCTTGGAGGATGATGTGACTTTAAGTCAGCGGTGGGAAAGGATAAGATAAGAGACACTTTTCTCTGCATGACAGACCAAAGTACGGCAAATGTGAATGGCACAGAAGGTCAAGGAAGAGTTGAGCAACAGGGATTGTTTTGGTGTGATGTTAAGTTAGGTCCAGATGATGATCTTTTCTTTTTTTTTTTTTTTGGAGTTGGAGTCTTACTCCATCACCCAGACTGG